>NC_058085.1:280582697-280882697 GCF_014858855.1 Bufo gargarizans | reverse complement strand
TACCGCTGTCCTGTTGTAGCTGGGAAAGTTATTTAGTGTCCGTCAAAGCACATTTTTTGTTCTGGGTTGAAATACAATTCCCAATTTAGCAATTTCATAATTTAGTGGTTTCTGCTATATCAGAGCTATTTGAAATCTATCCCTAAAAGGGTAGATCATATTGAAGGTGCACATAGGGTCATTCAGAATAACTTCACACACACCCGCTACTGTGTATTTCCAAGTCTAATTCTGTCACTAAACCCATACCTGTCACCCAGCGCCTAAATACTAGGCCTCAAATTTATATCCCGCTAAATCTCTCGTTACCGCTGTCCTGTTGTAGCTGGGAAAGTTATTTAGTGTCCGTCAAAGCACATTTTTTGTTCTGGGTTGAAGTACAATTCCCAATTTAGCAATTTCATAATTTAGTGGTTTCTGCTATATCAGAGCTATTTGAAATCTATCCCTAAAAGGGTATATAATATTCAAGGTGCACATTGGGTCATTCAGAATAACTTCACACACACCCGCTACTGTGTATTTCCAAGTCTAATTCTGTCACTAAACCCATACCTGTCACCCAGCGCCTAAATACTAGGCCTCAAATTTATATCCTGCTAAATCTCTCGTTACCGCTGTACTGTTGTTGCTTGGAAAGATATTTAGTGTCCGTCAAAGCACATTTTTTGTTCTGGGTTGAAGTACAATTCCCAATTTAGCAATTTCATAATTTAGTGGTTTCTGCTATATCAGAGCTATTTGAAATCTATCCCTAAAAGGGTATATAATATTCAAGGTGCACATTGGGTCATTCAGAATAACTTCACACACACCCGCTACTGTGTATTTTCAAGTCTAATTCTGTCACTAAACCCATACCTGTCACCCAGCGCCTAAATACTAGGCCTCAAATTTATATCCTGCTAAATCTCTCGTTACCGCTGTCCTGTTGTAGCTGGGAAAGTTATTTAGTGTCCGTCAAAGCACATTTTTTCTTCTGGGTTGAAATACAATTCCCAATTTAGCAATTTCATAATTTAGTGGTTTCTGCTATATCAGAGCTATTTGAAATCTATCCCTAAAAGGGTAGATCATATTGAAGGTGCACATAGGGTCATTCAGAATAACTTCACACACACCCGCTACTGTGTATTTCCAAGTCTAATTCTGTCACTAAACCCATACCTGTCACCCAGCGCCTAAATACTAGGCCTCAAATTTATATCCCGCTAAATCTCTCGTTACCGCTGTCCTGTTGTAGCTGGGAAAGTTATTTAGTGTCCGTCAAAGCACATTTTTTGTTCTGGGTTGAAGTACAATTCCCAATTTAGCAATTTCATAATTTAGTGGTTTCTGCTATATCAGAGCTATTTGAAATCTATCCCTAAAAGGGTATATAATATTCAAGGTGCACATTGGGTCATTCAGAATAACTTCACACACACCCGCTACTGTGTATTTCCAAGTCTAATTCTGTCACTAAACCCATACCTGTCACCCAGCGCCTAAATACTAGGCCTCAAATTTATATCCTGCTAAATCTCTCGTTACCGCTGTACTGTTGTTGCTGGGCAAGATATTTAGTGTCCGTCAAAGCACATTTTTTGTTCTGGGTTGAAATACAATTCCCAATTTAGCAATTTCATAATTTAGTGGTTTCTGCTATATCAGAGCTATTTGAAATCTATCCCTAAAAGGGTATATAATATTCAAGGTGCACATTGGGTCATTCAGAATAACTTCACACACACCCGCTACTGTGTATTTCCAAGTCTAATTCTGTCACTAAACCCATACCTGTCACCCAGCGCCTAAATACTAGGCCTCAAATTTATATCCCGCTAAATCTCTCGTTACCGCTGTCCTGTTGTGGCTGGGAAAGTTATTTAGTGTCCGTCAAAGCACATTTTTTGTTCTGGGTTGAAATACAATTCCCAATTTAGCAATTTCATAATTTAGTCGTTTCTGCTATATCAGAGCTATTTGAAATCTATCCCTAAAAGGGTAGATCATATTGAAGGTGCACATAGGGTCATTCAGAATAACTTCACACACACGCTTCTGTGCATTTCCAAGTCTAATTCTGTCACTAAATCCATACCGGTCACCCAGCGCCTAAATACTAGGCCTCAAATTTATATCCCGCTGAATTTGAATACAATACATTGGGCCAAATAATATATTTGTTGTTGTGGTGAACCATAACAATGAGAAAAACATCTAGTAAGGGACGCGGACGTGGACATGGTCGTGGTGGTGTTAGTGGACCCTCTGGTGCTGGGAGAGGACGTGGCCGTTCTGCCACATCCACACGTCCTAGTGTACCAACTACCTCAGGTCCCAGTAGCCGCCAGAATTTACAGCGATATATGGTGGGGCCCAATGCCGTTCTAAGGATGGTAAGGCCTGAGCAGGTACAGGCATTAGTCAATTGGGTGGCCGACAGTGGATCCAGCACGTTCACATTATCTCCCACCCAGTCTTCTGCAGAAAGCGCACAGATGGCGCCTGAAAACCAACCCCATCAGTCTGTCACATCACCCCCATGCATACCAGGGAAACTGTCTCAGCCTCAAGTTATGCAGCAGTCTCTTATGCTGTTTGAAGACTCCGCTGGCAGGTTTTCCCAAGGGCATCCACCTAGCCCTTCCCCAGCGGTGAAAGACATAGAATGCACTGACGCACAACCACTTATGTTTCCTGATGATGAGGACATGGGAATACCACCTCAGCATGTCTCTGATGATGACGAAACACAGGTGCCAACTGCTGCGTCTTTCTGCAGTGTGCAGACTGAACAGGAGGTCAGGGATCAAGACTGGGTGGAAGACGATGCAGGGGACGATGAGGTCCTAGACCCCACATGGAATGAAGGTCGTGCCACTGACTTTCACAGTTCGGAGGAAGAGGCAGTGGTGAGACCGAGCCAACAGCATAGCAAAAGAGGGAGCAGTGGGCAAAAGCAGAACACCCGCCGCCAAGAGACTCCGCCTGCTACTGACCGCCGCCATCTGGGACCGAGCACCCCAAAGGCAGCTTCAAGGAGTTCCCTGGCATGGCACTTCTTCAAACAATGTGCTGACGACAAGACCCGAGTGGTTTGCACGCTGTGCCATCAGAGCCTGAAGCGAGGCATTAACGTTCTGAACCTGAGCACAACCTGCATGACCAGGCACCTGCATGCAAAGCATGAACTGCAGTGGAGTAAACACCTTAAAACCAAGGAAGTCACTCAGGCTCCCCCTGCTACCTCTTCTGCTGCTGCCGCCTCGGCCTATTCTGCTGCTGCCGCCTCGGCCTCTTCCTCCGCCTCTGGAGGAACGTTGGCACCTGCCGCCCAGCAAACAGGGGATGTACCACCAACACCACCACCACCACCTCCGTCACCAAGCGTCTCAACCATGTCACACGCCAGCGTTCAGCTCTCCATCTCACAAACATTTGATAGAAAGCGTAAATTCCCACCTAGCCACCCTCGATCCCTGGCCCTGAATGCCAGCATTTCTAAACTACTGGCCTATGAAATGCTGTCATTTAGGCTGGTGGACACAGACAGCTTCAAACAGCTCATGTCGCTTGCTGTCCCACAGTATGTTGTTCCCAGCCGGCACTACTTCTCCAAGAGAGCCGTGCCTTCCCTGCACAACCAAGTATCCGATAAAATCAAGTGTGCACTGCGCAACGCCATCTGTAGCAAGGTCCACCTAACCACAGATACGTGGACCAGTAAGCACGGCCAGGGACGCTATATCTCCCTAACTGCACACTGGGTAAATGTAGTGGCAGCTGGGCCCCAGGCGGAGAGCTGTTTGGCGCACGTCCTTCCGCCGCCAAGGATCGCAGGGCAACATTCTTTGCCTCCTGTTGCCACCTCCTCCTTCTCGGCTTCCTCCTCCTCTTCTTCCACCTGCTCATCCAGTCAGCCACACACCTTCACCACCAACTTCAGCACAGCCCGGGGTAAACGTCAGCAGGCCATTCTGAAACTCATATGTTTGGGGGACAGGCCCCACACCGCACAGGAGTTGTGGCGGGGTATTGAACAACAGACCGACGAGTGGTTGCTGCCGGTGAGCCTCAAGCCCGGCCTGGTGGTGTGTGATAATGGGCGAAATCTCGTTGCAGCTCTGGGACTAGCCAATTTGACGCACATCCCTTGCTTGGCGCATGTGCTGAATTTGGTGGTGCAGAAGTTCATTCACAACTACCCCGACATGTCAGAGCTGCTGCATAAAGTGCGGGCCGTCTGTTCGCGCTTCCGGCGTTCACATCCTGCCGCTGCTCGCCTGTCTGCGCTACAGCGTAACTTCGGCCTTCCCGCTCACCGCCTCATATGCGACGTGCCCACCAGGTGGAACTCCACCTTGCACATGCTGGACAGACTGTGCGAGCAGCAGCAGGCCATAGTGGAGTTTCAGCTGCAGCACGCACGGGTCAGTCGCACTACAGAACAGCACCACTTCACCACCAATGACTGGGCCTCCATGCGAGACCTGTGTGCCCTGTTGCGCTGTTTCGAGTACTCCACCAACATGGCCAGTGGCGATGACACCGTTATCAGCGTTACAATACCACTTCTATGTCTCCTTGAGAAAACACTTAGGGCGATGATGGAAGAGGAGGTGGCCCAGGAGGAGGAGGAGGAGGAGGAGGAAGAGGGGTCATTTTTAGCACTTTCAGGCCAGTCTCTTCGAAGTGACTCAGAGGGAGGTTTTTGGCAACAGCAGAGGCCAGGTACAAATGTGGCCAGCCAGGGCCCACTACTGGAGGACGAGGAGGACGAGGATGAGGAGGAGGTGGAGGAGGATGAGGATGAAGCATGGTCACAGCGGGGTGGCACCCAACGCAGCTCGGGTCCATCACTGGTGCGTGGCTGGGGGGAAAGGCAGGACGATGACGATACGCCTCCCACAGAGGACAGCTTGTCCTTACCCCTGGGCAGCCTGGCACACATGAGCGACTACATGCTGCAGTGCCTGCGCAACGACAGCAGAGTTGCCCACATTTTAACCTGTGCGGACTACTGGGTTGCCACCCTGCTGGATCCACGCTACAAAGACAATGTGCCCACCTTACTTCCTGCACTGGAGCGTGATAGGAAGATGCGCGAGTACAAGCGCACGTTGGTAGACGCGCTACTGAGAGCATTCCCAAATGTCACAGGGGAACAAGTGGAAGCCCAAGGCCAAGGCAGAGGAGGAGCAAGAGGTCGCCAAGGCAGCTGTGTCACGGCCAGCTCCTCTGAGGGCAGGGTTAGCATGGCAGAGATGTGGAAAACTTTTGTCAACACGCCACAGCTAACTGCACCACCACCTGATACGCAACGTGTTAGCAGGAGGCAACATTTCACTAACATGGTGGAACAGTACGTGTGCACACCCCTCCACGTACTGACTGATGGTTCGGCCCCATTCAACTTCTGGGTCTCTAAATTGTCCACGTGGCCAGAGCTAGCCTTTTATGCCTTGGAGGTGCTGGCCTGCCCGGCAGCCAGCGTTTTGTCTGAACGTGTATTCAGCACGGCAGGGGGCGTCATTACAGACAAACGCAGCCGCCTGTCTACAGCCAATGTGGACAAGCTGACGTTCATAAAAATGAACCAGGCATGGATCCCACAGGACCTGTCCGTCCCTTGTCCAGATTAGACATTAACTACCTCCCCATAACCATATATTATTGGACTCCAGGGCACTTCCTCATTCAATCCTATTTTTATTTTCATTTTACCATTATATTGCAAGGCTACCCAAAGTTGAATGAACCTCTCCTCTGCCTGTGTGCTAGGCCTAAATATATGCCAATGGATTGTTGCAGTGGTGGCTGACGTGAAGCCTCATTCTCTGCTATGACATGCAGACTGATTCTCTGGTGACATGAAGCCAGATTGTCTGTTACGGGACCTCTCTCCTCTGCCTGGGTGCTGGGCCTGAATTTATGACAATGGACTGTTGCAGTGGTGGGTGACGTGAAGCCTGATTCTCTGCTATGACATGCAGACTGATTCTCTGGTGACATGAAGCCAGATCCTCTGTTACGGGACCTCTCTCCTCTGCCTGGGTGCTGGGCCTAAATTTATGAAAATGGACTGTTGCAGTGGTGGGTGACGTGAAGCCTCATTCTCTGCTATGACATGCAGACTGATTCTCTGCTGACATGAAGCCAGATTGTCTGTTACGGGACCTCTCTCCTCTGCCTGTGTGCTAGGCCTAAATATATGCCAATGGATTGTTGCAGTGGTGGCTGACGTGAAGCCTGATTCTCTGCTATGACATGCAGACTGATTCTCTGGTGACATGAAGCCAGATCCTCTGTTACGGGACCTCTCTCCTCTGCCTGGGTGCTGGGCCTAAATTTATGAAAATGGACTGTTGCAGTGGTGGGTGACGTGAAGCCTGATTCTCTGCTATGACATGAAGACTGATTCTCTGCTGACATGAAGCCAGATCCTCTGTTACGGGACCTCTCTCCTCTGCCTGGGTGCTGGGCCTAAATATCTGACAATGGACTGTTGCATTGGTGGCTGACGTGAAGCCTGATTCTCTGCTATGATATGAAGACTGATTCTCTGCTGACATGAAGCCAGATTGTCTGTTACGGGACCTCTCTCCTCTGCCTGTGTGCTAGGCCTAAATATATGCCAATGGATTGTTGCAGTGGTGGCTGACGTGAAGCCTGATTCTCTGCTATGACATGCAGACTGATTCTCTGGTGACATGAAGCCAGATCCTCTGTTACGGGACCTCTCTCCTCTGCCTGGGTGCTGGGCCTAAATATATGAAAATGGACTGTTGCAGTGGTGGGTGACGTGAAGCCTGATTCTCTGCTATGACATGCAGACTGATTCTCTGGTGACATGAAGCCAGATCCTCTGTTACGGGACCTCTCTCCTCTGCCTGGGTGCTGGGCCTAAATTTATGAAAATGGACTGTTGCAGTGGTGGGTGACGTGAAGCCTCATTCTCTGCTATGACATGCAGACTGATTCTCTGCTGACATGAAGCCAGATTGTCTGTTACGGGACCTCTCTCCTCTGCCTGTGTGCTAGGCCTAAATATATGCCAATGGATTGTTGCAGTGGTGGCTGACGTGAAGCCTGATTCTCTGCTATGACATGCAGACTGATTCTCTGGTGACATGAAGCCAGATCCTCTGTTACGGGACCTCTCTCCTCTGCCTGGGTGCTGGGCCTAAATATCTGACAATGGACTGTTGCATTGGTGGCTGACGTGAAGCCTGATTCTCTGCTATGATATGAAGACTGATTCTCTGCTGACATGAAGCCAGATTGTCTGTTACGGGACCTCTCTCCTCTGCCTGTGTGCTAGGCCTAAATATATGCCAATGGATTGTTGCAGTGGTGGCTGACGTGAAGCCTGATTCTCTGCTATGACATGCAGACTGATTCTCTGGTGACATGAAGCCAGATCCTCTGTTACGGGACCTCTCTCCTCTGCCTGGGTGCTGGGCCTAAATTTATGAAAATGGACTGTTGCAGTGGTGGGTGACGTGAAGCCTGATTCTCTGCTATGACATGCAGACTGATTCTTTGGTGACATGAAGCCAGATCCTCTGTTACGGGACCTCTCTCCTCTGCCTGGGTGCTGGGCCTAAATTTATGAAAATGGACTGTTGCAGTGGTGGGTGACGTGAAGCCTCATTCTCTGCTATGACATGCAGACTGATTCTCTGCTGACATGAAGCCAGATTGTCTGTTACGGGACCTCTCTCCTCTGCCTGGGTGCTGGGCCTGAATTTATGACAATGGACTGTTGCAGTGGTGGCTGACGTGAAGCCTGATTCTCTGCTATGATATGAAGACTGATTCTCTGCTGACATGAAGCCAGATTGTCTGTTACGGGACCTCTCTCCTCTGCCTGGGTGCCGGAGCCTAAATATCTGAGAATGGACTGTTCCAGTGGTGGGTAACGGGAAGCCAGATTCTCTGCTATGATATGAAGACTGATTCTCTGCTGACATGAAGCCAGATTGTCTGTTACGGGACCTCTCTCCTCTGCCTGGGTGCTGGGCCTAAATTTATGAAAATGGACTATTACAGTGGTGGGTGACGTGAAGCCTGATTCTCTGCTATGACATGAAGACTGATTCTCTGCTGACATGAAGCCAGATTGTCTGTTACGGGACCTCTCTCCTCTGCCTGGGTGCCGGGGCCTAAATATCTGAGAATGGACTGTTCCAGTGGTGGGTGACGGGAAGCCAGATTCTCTGCTATGGAACCTCTCTCCAATTGATTTTGGTTAATTTTTATTTATTTAATTTTTATTTTAATTAATTTCCCTATCCACATTTGTTTGCAGGGGATTTACCTACATGTTGCTGCCTTTTGCAGCCCTCTAGCCCTTTCCTGGGCTGTTTTACAGCCGTTTTAGTGCCGAAAAGTTCGGGTCCCCATTGACTTCAATGGGGTTCGGGTTCGGGACGAAGTTCGGATCGGGTTCGGATCCCGAACCCGAACATTTCCGGGATGTTCGGCCGAACTTCTCGAACCCGAACATCCAGGTGTTCGCTCAACTCTAAACATTATGTTTACACTATTAGTGTCAGGGACACTGTTTCCTGGGCGCAGTTACTTTTTAGGACACAGTGTGCCAGTAATTATTTAAGGGGAACTATCTGTGTGTAACTTGTATAGGGAGCACAGCGGCCACAGTATTAGAGGGGTGTTGATTAGGAGGGAGGATGATGAAAAACTAGGAAACTAAGATGTCTGTCTGTCAAACCCTGCAGAAAGAAGAGATGACAGAAAGAAATTATCATGGCGGTTTTGTCTGAAACAAGAAGACGAGGACAGAGAACATCTACATCAACGAAGACGTCCCTGGATGTAAGAGGTATGTGGACCTGTATTAGGCCACCTTCCCATCTGAGTTAGTGATTCTGGCAGGCTCTTCTTGCAGAGAACAGCCTTCCGGAATGCTCCAGCACTGCTGGATGCAGACAGAATGTCCACCGGCCACATTAACTATAATGGGGTCTGGCAGAGATCGGCCACAATCCGGCAAAAATGCAGAGAATCAGTGGAACACAAACCGCTGCATGCCTGAGTTTATGTCCGGCCAAGTCCATGCATTCTCTGCCGGATAAGGTGGCCGTGGCGTAGTGCTGCAGGTGTGAAAGTAGCCTTACCCTGTATGTTTTGTATTGCTATAAGTAATGTTAGGACGGAATAGGTTATGTTGAGAATTTGGCTTGAGAGGAGGGGGGGGGGGGGCCCATGCACATTCTTTGCACAGGGGCCCTCTGCTGTCTGTGTCTGGGCTTAAAATTGGACTCCAATTTTAAGCCCCCTGTTGTACCCCTAGAATAGAAATTTCAAAAAAGTGACTCCATCTAAGAAAGTACACCCCTCAAGGTATTCAAAACTGGGTTTACAAACTTTGTTAACCCTTTAGGTGTTCCACAAGAGTTAATGGCAGGTGGAGAAACAATTTCGAAATTTCAATTTTTTGGAAAATTTTCCATTTTAACCCTTACTTTATTACTGGAAAAAATGGGTTAACAGCCAAACAAAACTCAAAATGGGTTGCCCTGATTCTGTAGTTTGTGGTCGTAAACTACTATTTGGCTGAACGGCAGGACATAGAAGAAGGGGAACGTCATATGGCTTTTGGAAGGCAGATTTTGCTGGACTGGTTTATTTACACCATGTACCCTTTCAAGCCCCCTGATGCACCCCTAGAGTAGAAACTCCATAAAAGGAGTAGAAACTCCATCTAGGAAACTACGGGATAAGGTGGTTGTTGTTTTGGGACTATTTTAGGGGTAAATTAGATTTTTGGTTGCTCTATATTACTCTTTTTTGAGGCAATGTAACAAAAAAATTAAATTCTAAAATTGTTTCTACATTCGCTATTTAGTTTTGTGGAACACCTAAAGGGTTAACATAGTTTGTAAAGTAACTTTTGAATACCTTGAGGGGTGTAGTTTCTTAGATGGGGTCACTTTTTGGGAGTTTCTAGTCTAGGCTACATCAGGGGGGGCTTCTAATGGGACATGGTGTAAAAAAAAAAACTGTCCATCAAAATTTGCCTTCCAGAAACCGTATGGAGTTCCCTTCGTTCTATGCCCTGCCGTGCGGCTATATAGCCATTTACGACCACATATAGGGTGTTTCTGCAAACTACAGAATCGGGGCAATAAACATTTAGTTTTGTTTGGCTGTTAACCCTTGCTTTATTACCGGCAAAATGGATTTAAATTGAAATTTTGCCCAAAAATGGGTGTTTTGGCACCGTTTTTATTTTATATTTTTAACACCGTTCATCCGAGGCGTTTGGTCAAAAGTTATTTTTATACCGACAACTTTTACGCACGCGACGATGCCCAATATGTATGGCTCTCAGACTTTGGAGACACTAAACAGGCATCCTAAAACTGCGGTCCTCCAGATGTTGTAAAACTACAATTACCACCATGCCCTGCTGATGGCTGTAGGTTGTCTGGGCATGCTGGGAGTTATAGTTTTACAACATCTGGAGGGCCGCAGTTTAAGGATGCCTGCACTAAAACTAATATTTTTTGGGGAAATAAAAATTGTTTCCGTGTCTCCAAAGTCTGAGAGCCATAGTGTTTTATGTTCTCTAGTGGACTGTTGGGGATTATAAAAATGTAGTACTCCGTGGAAGTGTGATACTCCCTGAAGCAATCGATAACGCAGAGGCCCGGATGATCGGGGCACGTGTCACATTGAGTAGTGGTGTCCTTCCGTATCCCACTCTTGTGACACACTTTTTTGGGGTTCGTCCCTTCTTTCCAGTATGGGGGACCACACCTGTAAAGTGTTGGCCAGGGACGATCCGGGCGCCTCCAGTTCCCGAGGTACTCCGGCCTGCTCTTTCCCGGTCCGAAAAGATCAGGTCCTTGAGGACTGCCTCATAGAACTGGAGGAATGTCCCTGTGCTGCCAGCGCTTCGGGATAGTACAAAAGAGTTGTACATGGCAACCTGCACCAAGTAGACCGCAACTTTTTTGTACCATGCCTGGGTTTTGCGCATGGCGTTATATGGCTTGAGGACTTGATCAGAGAGATCAACTCCTCCCATATACCGATTGTAGTCGACGATACAATCGGGCTTGAGGACCGTTGCCGCGGTACCTCGCACAGAGACTGGGGTGGTGCTGTTACCGTGGATTGTGGACAGCATAAGGACATCCCTCTTGTCCTTATACCTGACCAGCAACAGGTTTCCACTGGTAAGTGCACGGGTCTCACCCCTGGGGATAGGTACCTGGAGGGGGTAGGCAGGGAGGCCGCGTTGATTTTTCCGCACGGTCCCACAAGCGAATGTGGATCTTTCGGCAAGGGACCTGAACAAGGGGATACTGGTATAAAAGTTATCCACGTACAAGTGGTAACCGTTATCCAGCAGTGGGTACATAAGGTCCCACACGAGTGTCCCGCTAACACCCCGAGTGGGGGGACATTCTGGGGGTTGAATACGGGAATCTCGCCCCTCGTACACACGAAATTTGTAAGTGTACCCTGAGGTACTCTCACAAATTTTGTATAGCTTCACGCCATACCTCGCCCGCTTGGTTGGAATATATTGGCAGAAACTGAGTCTCCCCTTGAACGCAACGAGAGACTCATCAACCGCGACCTCCCTTCCAGGTACGTAGGCCTCCATGAATTTGGCCCCAAAGTGATCGATGACCGGCCGTATCTTATACAGCCGGTCATAGGCAGGATCACCTCGGGGTGGACATGCTGCATTATCGGAATAATGCAGACATTTCCGGATGGCCTCAAACCGGGAGCGTGTCATGACCATACTGTACAGTGGGGTCTGGTATAGGACGTCCTCCAGTATTGCCTGACACTGGGTTTTTGGACTAGACCCATATGCAGCACGAGGCCCCAAAATGTTCTCATTTCGGCTGCACTGGCCGGCGTCCAGCCACCGGGTCTAGCCAAAAATGAGCCTGGGTTTTGAGTGACGAACTGTTGGGCGTACAGATTCGTCTGCTCCACCATCAGATTCACCAGTGGGTTACTGGAAAAAAAAACTAAAATAGTCTATTTCAGTAAACCCCACTGTGGGAATCTGGATTCCAGGATTGTCAGACTTATTTGGTGGGCCTGGTGGGGGGGGGGGCTGGTGGGGGGGGAGCAAGTGGCGGGGGGGGGGGGCTGGGGTCTGATGGAAGTTTTGAATAAAAGTACTTTTTATTTTTATTTTTCCTAACTTACTTTTCCCTTCTTTCCCTGCCTAACGATGCCTCTCCCTCACTGACCCTAACCTACTTGGGTGGCGATGGGTGCAGGAGGGTGATGGATGCCGATTAGGGGGACGCAGGAGCTGGTGCTGGACGATGCTGCCGGGTGCTCGTGCAGAACAGGAAGAGAAGGGGAGAGAGGAGCACAGGAAGTTTGAATCTCACGCCTCTCTCCCCTGAACCAATCAGCACCCTGGACAGCGGCGTTCAGCACCAGGGCCAGCACCGCCTCTGCAAATCTTCGTACTGCGATTGGTGGTGTATAACTACGCCACCGATCGCAGTCTTTTTCCGGTTCATCGGGTCACAGGACACCCGAATGGACCAGAAACGCAGAAAACCGCAGGTCTGAATTGACCTGCGGTTTTCTGCGATCGCCGATACGGGGGGCTCAAATGACCCCCCCTGCGTTGTTACGGGATGCCGGCTGAATGATTTTAGCCGGCATCCCGTTGCGATTAACCCCTGCGGCGCCGGAATCCCGATTTTAAGTTAGGACGTACCGGTACGTCCTGTGTCCTTAAGGACTCGGGAAATAGGGCGTACCGGTACGTCCTGTGTCCTTAAGGGGTTAAAAAGAGCAACTAATTCACCTGAAAAACTGTGTCATAATGGTATTAGAACCCGAAAGGTAGAATAGTCTTGTGGTAAAATAGTCTTGCAGACGCCTGTCTGTGTATACACACCTCTGCGTTTTGCACAATGGTCTTGTTTCAGTCTGCTACAACTTCGTATTTCTAACAAAACCTGGTTGCTCCACAGATATAAATTTCGGGGATTTAAGATCACGGTTTAGGATATAATCCAGAACTAAATCCTTTAAGCTGTCAAAATTAAAGATGGCCTTGCAGTTCGCCTGGCGGTCGTTTCGCGGTGAGCTTTGCGTGTTTGCGATTCGCCGAACATGCGAACATATGGAGATTAGTGATGAGCGGGAGGTGCCATATTCGATTTCGCGATATTTCGCGAATATTCAAATGAATATTCGTGTTTTATTCGTCGAAATCGAATATTCGTAATTATTCCAATTATCGCGAATAATATACTTTTTTTTTTTTTTTTTCGCGTATTGCGATTATTTATCTTGATAGTATAAGGCAACGTTCCTATGCTAATTGACTATGGCTAGGCTAATATGTGTATTTTACGAAATTTCGTGATTTGCTCTAACTTCGTCTCTTAGAATATTACGAATATTCTAAAAGACGAAGTTAGAGCAATATTACGAAATTTTGTAAAATACACATATAGATTGTAATTTAGCTAATATACTGCTATAATCCCTTTTTTTGCCTCTAATTTTTTTTTTGCCTCTTCTGAACTTAAGTTTTGTAAAATATGTACACTATTAAAAAATATTACTATAGCAGTATATTAGCTTAAATACAATCTATGTGTATTTTACGAAATTTCGTAATATTGCTCTAACTTCGTCTTTTAGAATATTCGTAATATTCTAAAAGACGAAGTTAGAGCAATATTAAGAACATTTGCAAAAGCCGAAATTGCCATGCGAGTAATATAACACGAAATAATCGCATGAAGATTTCAACTTAGCACGGCTATATTCCATATTCTAGCCTAATATGGAATATAGCTGTGCTAAGTTAGCACTGCTATATTCCATACTAGGCTAGAATATGGAATATAGCAGTGCTAAGTTGAAATCTTCATGCAATTATTTCGTATTATATTACTCGCATCGCAATTTCGGCTTTTGCAAATGTTCTTAATATTGCTCTAACTTCGTCTTTTAGAATATTACGAATATTCTAAAAGACGAACTTAGAGCAATATTACGAAATTTCTGAAAGACGAAGTTAGAGCAATATTACGAAATTTCGTAAAATACACATAGATTGTATTTAAGCTAATATACTGCTATAGTAATATTTTTTAATAGTGTACATATTTTACAAAACTTAAGTTCAGAAGAGGCAAAAAAAAAATTAGAGGCAAAAAAAGGGATTATAGCAGTATATTAGCTAAATTACAATCTATATGTGTATTTTACGAAATTTCGTAATATTGCTCTAACTTCGTCTTTTAGAATATTCGTAATATTCTAAAAGACGAAGTTAGAGCAATATTAAGAACATTTGCAAAAGCCGAAATTGCCATGCGAGTAATATAACACGAAATAATCGCATGAAGATTTCAACTTAGCACTGCTATATTCCATATTCTAGCCTAGTATGGAATACAGCAGTGCTAACTTAGCACAGCTATATTCCATATTAGGCTAGAATATGGAATATAGCAGTGCTAAATTGAAATCTTCATGCGATTATTTCGTGTTATATTACTCGCATCGCAACTTGCGAAATTTCGTAAAATACACATATAGATTAGATTGTAATTTAGCTAATATGGAATATAGCAGTAAGTTGAAAACACCACTGACTGGAGCAGCCAGGAAGCCAGGAATCCAAAGGACAGGTAAGAACAACTTTAGAGAAGTGGGAAAGAAAAAAAATATTATAATAAAAAAAAAAAAATACGAATATTCGAATTCGCGAATATATAGAACGATATTCTAAATATTCGCGAAATCTCGAAATTGCGATATTCGAGAAAAAAAATCGTAATTCGAATATTCGCGCTCAACACTAATGGAGATATTCGCGCCCTCCATATTATTTTACATTGTGAAGAATTTTGACCCACGACACATCCATTATGTGGTACAGGACAGCCAATTGAGATGTTTCAGCACATGGACATACCCCCTACCTTATAAATAAACCTGATCTGACCGCCATTTTACATTCAGTGTTTTGCCAGTGTAGGGAGAGGTTGCTGTGTGGAGCAGGGACACACTTTTAGAGAGTATAGAGACACCAAACGCTAACTATTAGGGCCACAAAATTATTTTTAAGCACTAGTATAGGTGTGCTATCTATATGTGTGATACACAGAGGGGTGCGATATACTTATAATATACTTTTATAATGAGTCAAAAACACATAGATCTATATAGTGATCACCTGGAAGTCAGGGGCCTAGGGGCTAGGGGCTTACTAGGGCCATTTTTTATAGGGTAAGGTTCCGGGCGGGGTCGCTCTTATCGGGGCGGGTGGTCTGTGGATAGGCTATCAGGGCCAGAATAGCACCCCCCTGTAGGGCAATATCAGGGAGAGTTCTTTGCCCACCTTGTCCTTCAATACCACATCATCATCTAGCCCAGTGATAGATGTTTTTTGCTTTCCCTCCCGGATTCATCGATGCGCACTGGAACCCCCTGGATTGTGGTAGGACATATGGTTTCTGATTTGGTGCCAATGAGCACCTGATTTAGTGCCGCCGAGCACTTGTTATTGCCTACCACATCTATGCTTTTTGCTTAACTTTAATCATTTTATTTATTTTAATTTTGAGGGATATCTTTTCCATTCATACGTCCGCAAAATGAGTCCGCATCCGTTCCACAATTTTACAGAACGGGTGCAGAACCATTCATTTTCAATGGTGCCGGAATGTGCTGTCCGCATCCGCATTTGCGGATCCACATCCGCATTTGCGGATCCGCACTTCCGCATCCGTGCTTCTGTTTCTGCAAAAAAATAGAACATGTCCTTTTCTTGTCCGTAATTGCAGACAAGATTAGTCATTTTCTATTATAGTGCCGGCGATGTACGGTCCGCAAATTGCGGAATGCACATTGCCAGTGTACGTGCTTTGTGGATCCGCAAAACACTTATGGACGTGTGAATGGAACCTCATAGTAGCATTATTAAAGGTTACGTTTAATCTTTATGTATATTCTAATGGAGTGCCTTCCGTGTACAATGTTATAATATACTTTCTATGTTAGAAAGTATATTATAGTGCATTTGTATTGTGCGGCAGTTGTGTGCGGTTCTGCTGCGATACTGCAGGTATATAGAGGGACAAGCGTTATTGAAACAAATAATTTCTACTGGTGTGATATACCAGTCACCCCCCCAAAAAACTTATTGAAGCGTGGTGTTATATAACAGTATACTTTCTTTATAGTGCATTTGGTTACTGTATAGTGCATTTGCGCATGCGCGTACGCAAAAATTATATTTCTGATATTTTGCATTAAAAAAATAATGAATGGAGATCGCAAATTCGAATAATACATCTGGTATGTCACTGTTCATGTTGTGGGACTATTTGTGCACTTCTAGTAAATATTTATTGGCTGCAAATATGAGCTAAAGGTTTTTCAGGTTCGCCTGCCATTAAAATGAATTGGACCCGCTGCGAACTTGCAGTTCGCGAACATTTCATTGTGTTTGCGCAATCGCGTTCGCGGACCATCCCAGCAGATGTTCATCCATCACTAGTCAAAATTAATATCCCTAGCATTAGCAATGTTTAGTGTGATCCCCTTAACCGTCTTACCGGTATTCAGTTTGTACCAGTAGGATTTTGGACCTGTAGATACAAATTCTGTGATGTATTTGTTATCTGGTATTTTGCTGGTTAATTCACCCAAATAATCGCTTAAATGGGGGGAGCCAGTCACCTTCACGATGAACAAAAATGACAGAATCCGTGACGTAATAAAGACACCTTTTCTGCAGTCTGTCCAGAAGGGAGTAGAGTTCTAGTCTGGGGTAGGCAGTTGTAAAACATGCTATAAAAATGTGTTTTTGTTGATGGTGGCCTTTTGCGTATTTCCAATTGATCGATGCGGTTTCATCATCGATAAAATTTAGCTCAGAAACCTCGTAGTATGGAACAAAGACATAGCGAAAGAGATCATCAGGGTTATTCACGATGCTAGTACAGGGTAAATTAGATCTCTGCACAAACTTTCCCTGTAATGAATGGGGTCTAATTGTACACCATCTTTTTCAAGAAAGGTGTCGGTGTATTCTTTTTGCTTATCAGAATCCGTACACCAGCTCAGATAGCCCGATGCCTCCTGCTTGTCTTTAAGATGAAGTTCGATGTAAGGTGCAAACTGTTTGCCCGTCGTGTCGGGAAAATTCCACACCTCATAGACCTCTGCAATCCTGTACCCCTTTTCCAAAGCTACCTCTAATTCTATTGTACACCAAGTACGTTGTTTATCGCTATGCATGCAGACATCTGTCAAGGAGTTTGCGGCACAGGTGTTGCAAAGGGGGCATATGAATTAATTGTTCATTTTCACCGGCAGGACCGGGAAAAACAAGTCTCTCGGTGGATAAAGTGTAACTCTAGCAATACCAAAGTAATTTTTAATGTAACCAAAATTGTCATAAATGATGTTGGGATGGCCTACCAGATATGTTTTTGTTTTGTTGACAAAGGGATACAGACTCATGAAATCGTAGTAATGTATAGTTTCCCCTTCAGCCTGTTTGTGATAGAACTTTAAGACGTTAGTCCTACCGCCATAAAGCACATCACAAGGATTTAGCGGGGTTGGGAACCGCACATTAAGCAGGTATGCTTGAAGGCTAGAATCTTTCTTTATTATTTCATGCCACTCATGGTCCCAAAGCACACGCACTACGTAGCCACAGCTCTGTAGAAAACATTTTTTTATGAAGAATGTGTGGTACTACTGACTGTAGCTGGTGTTTGTAACAGTATTGGTGTCATTTTAGTTATAGCAGACGGGGCACCCGTGGTAAAAGCACCCATGAAATGCATACGCTATGTGCTCCCCCATTAACTCAGTGTGCGCTAAATACATGAGCCACTGAATAGCCGGTGATGAGTAACACTTTTTAGTTTTGTGGAAGTTGTTGGCTGGTAAAATGGCTATGGTATTTTGGGGGTAAACCTGTACATAGCCATACATACAGATGCCAGAGTGATGATCTGAAAAGGATCAATGCTTTGGGTAGCTACAACATTTCTCTTTTGTCGCTTACAGTATTTTGTAATCTTTTTTCTAGTCATCTCCATCACCTCTCGCTTTGTAGAATAAACCGTGTCTAAGGTGTGACCACCTTCAAGTCTTAACTGAACAAAATCACCAGGGTTAATATCTCTGAGGACTCTGTCCAATAAAGACTGAATGGCAGCATGCACAGCCTCCTGAGCATCTACAAACTAATGTATACGTTCTAAATTCGTAAACCTAAAGTGATCGATATACTCAACACCTTTAAAACTGTTTAGACCTCTCTCGTTGTGAAAATGATGGTCTAGTATCACAGGGATGTCTACCAGATGATCAACGTTGTCTGGTATGGTAATATTGGGCTGGATGCAGGATGTACAGATCTGTCTGGTGTTGCCCTCTGTGTACCGGTTTATGAGGCATGCAAGGTAGTATCGCCGCCTTCTAGAGGAGCCCCATAAACACGCGTACCAATCTCGGGTGTGTGTACTCTGTCATTCTAAGGGATCGTCATAGTGTTGTTCGTGTTGTTGCGTTGTTGGCTGTTGCGCTGTGTCTGGCGCTTTTGCTCTGTTAACCCTTCTGCGTCTCCTGGGGCTAAAGATCTCTTAGAGACCGACAACATTTTCAGAGCCCTTTTTACAGATTTTGACATTTAAAAAAGTGCTTTTTACGTTTAGACATTTAATTCAAACCGCCACCGACCATATGTAGTCATAATGAATCAGGTCTTGTCAGAGCAGTGTGGAATGGAAACAGTGTCTCTGGGGTTCTCAGGAATGGACTCTCCAGCCTTCTCAGAGATGTCTTGAACAGAGATGCGATATTTTGCTTCAACTCAGACAATTTACTAATTTTATCCTTGTCTGGCATAGATAAACTTAATTCTGAGTGGGTATTTACTAAATAACTCAATTGGTTGCGCAAATTAGTTAAGTAGAAACATACAGCAGACAGTTCGCTTAATGTGAACAGCGACTCTCTCAGCCACTGTCCGTGGTTACGAGTTGGTGACCATTCACTACATGGTGTAGGTGTTGTGTGTGAATGAGTGTTTGGTGAAAGTTGATTATGACAAACCCGATTACAGTTTGAATTTATAACTTGTTGCTTACCAGTGTTGTCTTGATCAGCTATGCTTTCGTCCACTTCAAGTTTCGTAGCCAGCGTTGTAGGGTTATTACGAGTGTTTTGCTGGTGGAACAATGATTGTGCAACAACGGGGTCCTTCGCTTTACTAAGCATTATATTTCGCTTTTGGAGTGTAGCTGTACGTGTATGTGTTTTTGCCAGCGACGCAAACTCTTGATAAAGGCGTAGATTCGTCATGCGGGTGAGAAGTTGCGGGTGTTGGGATGCTCTTTTTCATCGGAGTGTCCTTGTGCAGATGTGTCAAGCGTAGGGTTGAGCGAACCCGAACTGTAAAGTTCGGGTTCGTACCGAACTTTAGGATTTTTGAACCCCGGACCCGAACCCGAACATTTCCGTAAAAGTTCGGGTTCGGTGTTCTGCGCTTTCTTGGCGCTTTTTGGAAGGCTGCACAGCAGCCAATCAACAAGCGTCATACTACTTGCCCCAAGAGGCCATCACAGCCATGCCTACTAATGGCATGGCTGTGATTGGCCAGAGCAGCATGTGACCCAGGCTCTATATAAGCTTGAGTCACATAGCGCTGCACGTCACTCTGCTGTTACAAGTGTAGGGAGAGCTGCTGGACTTGTGATTTCAGGGAGAGAATAGGAGAGACTCTAACTCAGCGATCTACCAAGAAATAATTGTGTAACGTTTAACACCTAGCCCTGCCCCAGAAGTGCAAGAGATCGAGTGCACCGATGCCCAACCACTTATTTTTATTTTTTAAGATGAGTACATGGGAGGACCATCACAGCACGTCTCGGATGATGACGAAACACAGGTGCCAACTGCTGGGGCTTTCGAAAGTGTGCAGACCGACAAGGAAGTCAGGGGTGAAGACTGGGTGGAAGATGATGTGGAGGACGATGAGGACCTCGACCACACATGGAATCAAGGTCATGCGAGTGACCTATTTAGTTTGGAGGAAGAGGCGGTGGTCGCACAGAGCCACCAGCACAGCAGAAGAGGGAGCAGGGTGCAAAAGCAGAGCGGTCGTCCTCTAGACAGTACGCCTCCTACTGCCCACTGCAGCAAGGGACCGAGCACACCAAAGCCAGCTTCAAGGAGTTCCCTGGCGTGGCAATTCTTCAGAGAATGTGCTGAAGACAAGACACGAGTGGTTTGCACACTGTGCAATCAGAGCCTGAAGCGAGGCATAAACATTCTCAACCTAAGCACAACCTGCATGACCAAGTATTTAAGTGCAAAGCACGAGCTGCAGTGGAGTAGACACCTCAAAAACCAAGAATGGTCTCTGGCTCCTCCTGCTTCCTCTTCTGCTGCAGTCGCGGCCTCTTCATCCACCTCTGGAGTGACAGTGTCACCTGGCACCCCACAAACAGAGGATCTGCCAGCAACATCAACACCTGGGTCACCAAGCATCTCCACAATGTCCCAGGGAAGCGTTCAGCTCTCCATATCCCAAACGCTGAAGAGGAAGTACCCCCCTACCCACCCGCGATCCCTAGCCCTGAATGCCAGCCTTTCTAAATTACTTGCCTTTGAAATGCTGTCATTCCGTCAGCCGCCACTACTTTTCAAGGCGAGCCATCCCTTCCCTTCACAACCAAGTAGGGGACAAAATCAGGTGTGCACTGCGCAATGCTATCTGTGGCAAGGCGCACCTGACTATGGATACGTGGACCAGTAAGCATGGTCAGGGCCGTTATATCTCCATAATAGCACACTGGGTAAATGAAGTGGCGGCTGGGCCTGAGGCGGATAGCAGTTTGGCACATGTCCTTCCACCACCGAGTATTGCAGGGCACTTCAGTTTGCCTCCTGTTGCTTCCTCCTCCTACTCTGCTTCCTCATCCTCTACCAGCTCCTCATCCGGTCAGCGTAACACCTTCACCACCAACTTCAGCACAGCCAGTGGTAAACGACAGCAGGCAGTTTTAAAACTTATCTGTTTGGGGGACAAACGCCACACCACGCAGGAGCTGTGGACAGCATTGAACAACAGACCGATGAGTGGTTTGTGCCAGTAGGCCTCAAGCCCGGCCTGGTGGTGTGCGATAATGGGCGAAATCTCATAGCAGCTCTGGGACTAGCTGGTTTTACGCACATCCCTTGCCTGGCGCATGTGCTGAATTTGGTGGTGCAGAGATTCCTTAAAAATTACCACGATATGTCAGAGCTGCTGCATAAAGTGCGGGCCGTCTGTGCACACTTTTGGCGTTCTCACCCTGCTGCTGCTCGCCTGTCAGCGCTGAAGCGTAACTTCAGCCTTCCCGCTCACCGCCTCATATGCGACGTGCCCACAAGGTGGAACTCCACCTTGCACATGCTGGCCAGACTGTGCGAGCAGCAGCAGGCAATAGTGGAGTTTCAGCTGCAGCACGCATGGGTGAGTCGCTCGGCGGAACAGCACCACTTCACCACCAATGACTGGGCCTCCATGCGAGACCTGTGTTCCTTGTTGCGCTGTTTCGAGTACTCAACCAACATGGCCAGTGCCGATAACTCTGTTCTCAGCGTTACTATCCCACTTCTATGCCTCCTTGAAAAAATGCTCCTGGCGATGATGGATGAGGATGTGGCACAGGAGGAGGAAGATGGATCATTTCGTATGGTTTCCGGCCAGTCATTCCCAAGTGGCTCCGAGGGTCGGTTCCTACACCCACAAACCCAAGGTACACAATTGTCCAGCCAGGGCATAGTTCTGGAGGATAAAGAGGTGGAGGAAGAGGAGGAGGAGATGGAGGAGGAGGAACCATGTTCACAGCAGGGTGGCACCCAGACCAGCTCATGGCCATCACTGGTGCGTGGATGGGGGGATACAGAGGACACAGACGATACACCTCCCACAGAGAACAGCTTTTAGTTGACTCTGGGCAGCCTGGCACACATGATCGATTACATGCTGCAGTGTTTCTGCAACGACCGCCCACATTCTAACTTGTGCTGATTACTGGGTGGCCACGCTGCTGGATCCCCGTTACAAGGACAACGTACCGTCCTTAATTCCGTCACTGGAACGTGATCGTGAGATACGCGAGTACAAGTGCACGCTGGTAGACACGCTGCTGGTGTCATTCCCACCTGACAGCGGGGGCACAGTGGTAGCACAAGGCGAAGGCATAGGACGAGGAAGAGGTCGCCAACGCAGCTGGGGCACCGCCAGCATCTCAGAAGGCAGCGTTAGCATGGCCGAAATGTGGAAAAGCTTTGTCAGCATGCCACAACAACCAGCACCACCAGCTGATATGGAACATCTTAGCAGGAGGCAGCATTTTACCAACATGGTGGAGCAGTATGTGTGCACACGCCTACAAGTACTGAATGACGGGTCTGCCCCTTTCAACTTCTGGGTCTCCAAATTGGGCACATTGCCTGAGCTTGCCCTTTACGCTTGGAGGTGCTGGCCTGCCCTGCAGACAGTGTATTATCTGAACGTGTGTTTAGCACGGCAGGGGGCGTCATCACAGACAAGCGAAGCCGCCTGTCCACAGCCAATGTGGACAAGCTAACATTCATTAAAATAAACCAGGCATGGATCCCTCAGGACTTGTCTGTACCTTGTGCAGAATAGACATGTATACCGGCATTAAGCAGCCATTGTTATACTGCAGCGCAATTGCTCATGTTTGTATTTTGAATATTTCACACTCTTTTGGAGTGTACCTTAATTTTACAAAATTAAATTAAAACCAAAATCCTGTGTTGGCAATCTCGTCCTCCTCCACTGCCGCTTCCACCTACTACGCTGCGTCCACCGCCTCCTCAAACTCTTACTCCATATGGAACTCCACCTCATAAATCCATTTATTTTTTTTTGTACGTGTTTTATTTTATATCATTTCACTACTTTGTCATTTACATTTTAGGGAGAAATTCACAAATCTTTGGGTGTATAGTACTACTGCTATACCTAGTAGACCGGTAAAAAAAAAAAAAAAAAAATTGTCAGTTACATTTTATGGTGAAAATAACAAATTTTTGGGTGTATAGTACCACTGCTATACCTAGTAGACCGGTTAAACAAATAAAAAAAATTGTCATTTACTTTTTCGGGTTAAATTAACCAATTTTTGGGAGTATAGTACCACTGCTATACCTAGTAGGCCAGTAAAAAAAAAATATATTGTCATTTACATTTTAGGGTGAAATTCACCAATTTTGGTGAGTATAGTACCACTGCTATACCTAGTAGAACGGTAAAAAAAAAATTAAACAAAATTGTCAGTTACATTTTATGGCGAAATAAACAAATTTTGGGGTGTATAGTACCACTGCTATACCTAGTAGACAGGTTAAAAAAAAAAATTGTCAGTTATATATTCTTGTGAAATTCACTAATTATTGGGTGTGATGTTCCACTCCGATACCTAGTAGACCGAACAAAAAAAAAAATTGTCAGTTACATTTTTGGGTGAAATTCACACATTTTTGGGTGTAATATACCCTCCTCTACCTAGTTGACAACTTAATAAATTTCAAAAAAATTTCGGTTACATTCTTGGGTTGTCATTATACAATTTTAGAAGTGAATAAACACCTGCTATGCATAGGTGACAGGAAATAAAATTTTATAAATTATTCAGTAATTAATGCGCACCACATCCTTACATTCAATGCTTAAACTTTGAAAAGTTGTCACACTTTTATTCTTTAATAATTTCTGCCATATTTAAATTTGAAAAAATAGATCCTCCCTTAAATTTGGTCTCTTTTTCTCACGCTCCCTCTCCGGCCTGGAACCCTGACACCCAGCCACCCGTAATCAGCAGTAAGTGTGCACACGCCTACACGAACTGACTGACAGGGGTCAGCCCCTGCAACTTCTGGGTCTCCAAATTGGGCACATGGCCTGAGCTTGCCCTTTACCCCTTGGAGGTGCTGGCCTGCTCTGCAGCCAGTGTATTGTCTGAACGTGTGTTTAGCATGACTGGAGGGGGTTATCACAGGTTATATTTCCCAATGTTTTGGGGTGTACCCTAATTTTAAAAATAAAATTTAAAACCAAAAACCAGTTTAGGCTACCTCCTCCTCCACCGCCGCTTCCACCGACACCGACACATCCACCGCCTCCTCAACCTCCTACTCCATATTGACCTCCTCCTCCTAGATCAAGATTTTTTTTTTTTACGTATTTTATGTTATTTAAAGTCATTTCCCTATCCACATTTGTTTGCAGAGCACTTGCCATGCTCTTAACCACATTTTGACGCCATTTGCAGCCCTCAAAAGTTCGGGTCCCCATTGACTTCAATAGGGTTCGGGTTTATCGTCAAGTTCGGGTCACGAACTCGAACTTTTTTCCGAAGTTCAGCCGAACCTGGCGAATCCGAACATCCAGGTGTCCGCTCAACTGTAGTCAAGGGCTGACAGTGTGACGGTGATTTACCTTTTCCTGTTATTACAGCTAAAAGAGAATCAGACTTTGTATCATGTATGAATTATAAACGCTAAAATATACTGTAGAACCGACACCTTGGGAAATAACAATTTACCTGCGGGTAAAACTAAAGGGGATGCTGGTCTCGAATCCACGGGGATAACAAGCTAATTATATATACTTACAAGGCTGGTTCGATGTGCTACAATTGTACGCTGCTGGGTTGGGGTGTATGTTCTCTTTAAAACTGTTCTTTCTTGATTTAGTAAATTCCCACTCTGTCAACAAAATTTGAAATGTGTGAATATAGATATTAAACTTATTTTAATATCACCCAATTTTTCATTTTAAACTACAATATGCGCTAGTACTTATTTTAGCCTGGGGGTTGGGTGCTGTCGTCTTTTTCCGTGAGTCGTGAGAATAACAGGCTTTTAGCGCTACCGGTGTCTCGTCTACACTAGATAAATTGACTGCTGTATAAAGTCAGCAAATAATGTTAGATTTTTACATACGTTTTGTTAGATGTTTATGTACATTTATGAAAATAACTTAGTTGAGGATTGGTTCCAAAATATCATTGGCGATACTGATCTGACCCTGAGTTACACCGCATTGCTCCAATGCTTGGTGTTCTTCATCAAGAGGGATTTCAAATGCCTCAACTTAAGAAGAATACAGATTACCAACGATGTAAAGTGTTTGTGTGTGTAAAAGCATAAAACTGTAAATAAACTCTATTTACCTAGTTGAGAATCCATAATTCCAGGAAACAAATCTTCAAAACCACAGTGATTCAGTTGCGACATCTAAAAATGAATATTTTCTTAAAATAGGTTTACGACAGGCTATCTGGTAAGAAGTGTATGCCTTTTTATATGTTGGTTACCCTTCTAAGGTATTATAGCATCTCCATGGTAGGGACTTCTGGTGGTACTGGCCCATCTAGCAGGGGTGTCTATGAATAGGATTGTGGGCCTCTCTATTTTAAAGGTATAATATTAAAAGTTATATTTTACTACTGCCCGTTTTATTACTTAGGTTTACTACAGTGCTCACGTCACGAGTTAACTTTCAAATATTAAATTATAAATTGGAGGACGCTCACCAGCTTACTGGTGCCTGGCCTGCTGGCCACCTTCCAGTAAAAACCTATTATTAAATATAAAAAAAATAGTGCCTTTACTCACTCTACTACTAATAAAAATACATAAACCATTTTACACTCACCTAAATAATTATTAGGAACACCTGTTCTATTTCTCATTAATGCGATTATCTAGTCAACCAATCACATGGCAGTTGCTTCAATGCATGTAGGGTTGTGGTCCCGGTCAAGACAATCTCCTGAACTCCAAACTGAATGTCAGAATGGGAAAGAAAGGTGATTTAAGCAATTTTGAGTGTTGCATGGTTGTTGGTGCCAGATGGGCCGGTCTGAGTATTTCACAATCTGCTCAGTTACTGGGATTTTCACGCACAACCATTTCTAGGGTTTACAAAGAATGGTGTGAAAAGGGAAAAACATCCAGTATGCGGCAGTCCTGTGGGCGAAAATGCCTTGTTGATGCTAGAGGTCAGAGGAGAATGGGCCGACTGATTCAAGCTGATAGAAGAGCAACGTTGACTGAAATAACCACTCGTTACAACCGAGGTATGCAGCAAAGCATTTGTGAAGCCACAACACGCACAACCTTGAGGCGGATGGGCTACAACAGCAGAAGACCCCACCGGGTACCACTCATCTCCACTACAAATAGGAAAAAGAGGCTACAATTTGCACGAGCTCCCCAAAATTGGACTGTTGAAGACTGGAAAAATGTTGCCTGGTCTGATGAGTCTCGATTTCTGTTGAGACATTCAAATGGTAAAGTCCGAATTTGGCGTAAACAGAATGAGAAGATGTATCCATCATGCCTTGTTACCACTGTGCAGGCTGGTGGTGGTGGTGTAATGGTGTGGGGGATGTTTTCTGGGCACATTTTAGGCCCCTTAGTGCCAATTGGCCATCGTTTAAATGCCACGGGCTACCTGAGCAGTTCTGAAGGCAAAAGGGGGTCCAAAACCGTATTAGGGCTCTTTCACACCTGCGTTCTTGTCTTCCGGCATAGAGTTCCGTCGTCGGGGCTCTATGCCGGAAGAATCCTGATCAGTTTTATCCTAATGCATTCTGAATGCAGTGAAATCCGTTCAGGATGCATCAGGATGTCTTCAGTTCCGGAACGGAACGTTTTTTGGCCGGAGAAAATACCGTAGCATGCTGCGCTTTTTGCTCCGGCCAAAAAGCCTGAAGACTTGCCGCAAGGCCGGATCCGGAATTAATGCCCATTGAAAGGCATTGATCCGGATCCGGCCTTAAGCTAAACGTCGTTTCGCCGCATTGCCGGATCCGACGTTTAGCTTTTTCTGAATGGTTACCATGGCTGCCGGGACGCTAAAGTCCTGGTAGCCATGGTAAAGTGTAGCGGGGAGCGGGGGAGCAGCATACTTACCGTCCGTGCGGCTCCCGGGGGGCTCCAGAGTGACGTCAGGGCGCCCCAGGCGCATGGATGACGTGATCGCATGGCACGTCATCCATGCGCATGGGGCGCTCTGACATCACTCTGGAGCGCCCCGGGAGCCGCACGGATGGTAAGTATACCGCTCCCCCGCTCCCCTCTCTTACTATGGCAACCAGGACTTGAATAGCGTCCTGGCTGCCATAGTTACACTGTAAGCATTTTGAAGACGGATCCGTCTTCAAATGCTTTCAGTACACTTGCGTTTTTCCGGATCCGGCGTGTAATTCCGGCAAGTGGAGTACACGCCGGATCCGGACAACACAAGTGTGAAAGAGGCCTTAGTATGGTGTTCCTAATAATTCTTTAGGTGAGTGCATATTCCATACAATTCATAAAATTAGAAAAATAAAAATTCTAGATTCAATATGATGATCCCAGTCCTTTACATGCGGAGCTCACGCATAAACATTTCACTAAAATAGTATAAAATGTGGTTATTACTATATTGGTTAAACTCATTTATAGTCAATTGGTGTCGGATTTGCTGTAAACTCATGATGTTCTCAATGGAACATAGCTCAGAAGTGTATTAATTTCACGTTGTCTACCAGCATTTTTGTTGTTAAATAATTTTGGCACTAATGTGGCAGGTAACTTCAAATGTGCTGTTAATAGGTGTTAAGGTGTTTATAAAACACTTGTGCGGTCCATCTGTTATACCAGGTTTTCATTATGCTGTTAGCAGTTAATATAAGTTAAATATTGGATGCCACCACATATAAATAGGTTAGCTTCAGATATATTGTTAGTTGGTATTTGAGGTGTTAATAAAAACACTTGTATAGTCGGGTTATTATTGTAACCAATTTTGATTAGATTGTTCATCCACAGTTAGTAAGTAGGTTGGTTGCGGTCACATGTGATTTATTCAGTTGCGTATGTCAAAAGTTCATCAAAATAGTCTCTGTATTTATGCAGCCCTCGATATATTCACATAGTGCTTACGGCATTCAGCCTTCATGTGGCACCTGTTGTGTTCATGTGGCGCTAACATTTGTCTTTACAGCTCTTAATTTTGTGACACTTACTTTCATCCACCTTTTAACAATGTGTCCGTGTTACTCACTTTTCCACTGGACCCATTCAGTCTCGACTTGGCTGTATAACTTCTTTTTGGAATGCCCGGCTAGGCTTGCACATTCGCCGGCTATGTTCTTTCGTTGGACGTTCTTTGGTGCGTGCGCTTAGAGATCTCCGGGACGCCAGCACTTGTTTGAAAACCGTGATAGTACTGTAGTTATGCTTCTAAGCTTCCATGCACACTTTTTTCTTGTAAACCGACACACCACAACCGCCACCAGACAAAAATTCAAAATGAGGTACTGAGACCTGATACTAGGCTTTTAAATGGTATCAAGTAAAATCAAATGTCCGGACCGGATCATCTTTAAACAAAGTATCGCTAGTTACATCATTTCATCAATGTCATTCACATTGTGCATTTTTGTTTTCTTTCATACAAAAATTTACCAATAACAATAAATAGCTGAAAATGGATAAAATAAAATAGAAATAAAAATAAAATATAATATATGGGATATATGGAAAAGACATTCATTGTGGCATAACGGTGGTGGGAAAGTCACAAAGGGCTCCAATGCACTGACAACAACCAAGCATTGGCGCCCATCCCCACATCCATTAATGGGAATCCAAAAATCTCTAATTCTGCATTGAGGCCTTTTCGCATCAGGGAACCAAAATCATATATTTTCTTTGCTTCACATCTAGAGATTTGCAAAATAAAGTCCTTCCCCTCCAATTTTCACTGACTGATTTAATTGCTGAAAATTTCAAATCCTTCAGATTACTGGCATGATGTCTTTTGAAGTGACTGGACAATGTGTGCTTTTCATATCCTTTTTTGATGTTATTGATATGTTATGCAATTCTGACTTTCAGAGCCCTTTTTGTTCGTCCAATATATTGCTTTTTGCACTTTCAAATATTACCAAAAGTAAAACAATTAGCACTTGTGCGGTTATTTGATAATACCACAGCAGATAACGAAATATAGAATAACGCTAAACACTATGTTTCAATACATTTCTCGTGCAGAAAAAGAAATCTAGGGCTTATACTTTACAAATTTCGAGCTCTACTGAAAAAAAAAAAATCAAATTTGAGTTAAACTGTACAGGTCCTTCTAAAAAAATTTGCATATTGTGATAAAGTTCATTATTTTCTGTAATGTACTGATAAACATTAGACTTTCATATATTTTAGATTCATTACATACAACTGAAGTAGTTCAAGCCTATTATTGTTTTAATATTGATGATTTTGGCATACAGCTCATGAAAACACAAAATTCCTATCTAAAAAAAATTGCATATCATGAAAAGGTTCTCTAAACGAGCTATTAACCTAATCATCTGAATCAACTAATTAACTCTAAACACCTGCAAAAGATTCCTGAGGCTTTTAAAAACTCCCAGCCTGGTTCATTACTCAAAACCGCAATCATGGGTAAGACTGCCGACCTGACTGCTGTCCAGAAGGCCATCATTGACACCCTCAAGCAAGAGGGTAAGACACAGAAAGAAATTTCTGAACGAATAGGCTGTTCCCAGAGTGCACCTCAGTGGGAAGTCTGTGGGAAGGAAAAAGTGTGACAGAAAAGTGTGACAGCAAGACGAGAAGAGGTGACCGGACCCTGAGGAAGATTGTGGAGAAGGACCGATTCCAGACCTTGGGGGACCTGCGGAAGCAGTAGACTGAGTCTGGAGTAGAAACATCCAGAGCCACCGTGTACAGGCATGTGCAGGAAATGGGCTACAGGTGCCGCATTCCCCAGGTCAAGCCACTTTTGAACCAGAAACAGCGGCAGAAGCGCCTGACCTGGGCTACAGAGAAGCAGCACTGGACTGTTGCTCAGTGGTCCAAAGTACTTTTTTCGGATGAAAGCAAATTTTGCATGTCATTCGGAAATCAAGGTGCCAGAGGCTGGAGGAAGACTGGGGAGAGGGAAATGCCAAAATGCATGAAGTGATAGTCTGGGGTGCCATGTCAGCTGCTGGTGTTGGTCCACTGTGTTTTATCAAGGGCAGGGTCAATGCAGCTAGCTATCAGGAGATTTTGGAGCACTTCATGCTTCCATCTGCTGAAAAGCTTTATGCAGATGAAGATTTCATTTTTCAGCACGACCTGGCACCTGCTCACAGTGCCAAAACCACTGGTAAATGGTTTACTGACCATGGTATTACTGTGCTCAATTGGCCTGCTGTCATGGTCTTACCTTCTCACTGTTCTCCTTCGTTTGACATGTGCTGGCGGCCATCTTGGTTTCTGGGTTTCTTGTAGCCTCCCACCCTGCGGTTCCTCCTTCCCACTGGGAGGAGCTGGATGCCTAGCTCATATATATAGAAGGTCTGTGGCTTCAGTTCCTTGCTTGGTCCTCCTGTGTTCACATGCTTCTAAGACTGCTGCTGCTTCTGGTTCCTGATCCTGGCCTCGTCTGACTACCCCGTTGGTTCCTGATCCTGGCTTCGTCTGACTACCCCGTTGGTTCCTGATCCTGGCTTCGTCTGACTACCCCGTTGGTTCCTGATCCTGGCTTCGTCTGACCACCCTCCTGGTTCCTGACCTCTGTCTACGCAAGACCCTGCTTCGGTTTAGCCATCCGTTTGGACTTTTGCTACGGCTTGATTTCCAATAAAGCCTTCTTATTTCCACTCATCTCTGTTGTACGTCTGGTTCATGGTTCCATGACATTAGGACCAAGCCATGAATTCTGACGGTACAGGGCCATCCTCGCTACCTACGCTGGTTGCCAGACTTGATCAGCAGGATCACCTGTTGGGTCGGTTCGCTGTGGCGTTGCAAACCCTGCTTGAACGCACGGCTCATTTCGCTTCCGTTGCCGATGGGTCGGTTGTCGCTCCTGGGCCCGCTCCTACTGCCGCTCCGGTTGTTGCGCCAGAGTCTACCCCGACACCTGTTGCTGCGCCTGCGGTGTCTCGGGGTATGACCGGTTCTGCCCCCCTTCCACAGCGCTTTGGGGGAGAGCCAACTCAGTGCCGAGGTTTCCTTAACCAGGTGGGAATTTATTTCGAGTTGCTGCCACATGCCTTTCCCACTGAGAGATCAAAGGTGGGCTTCTTGATCTCGCTGCTCTCGGACAAGGCCTTGGCCTGGGCCAGCCCTCTATGGGAGAACAACAATCCGGTGGTTGCCGAGTTTTCCGGTTTTGTTGCTTCTCTTCGGAAGGTATTCGATGTGCCGGCTTGTGCTGCCTCTGCTGCGAAGCTCCTTATGTCCATCAGACAGGGTTCACGATCCGTAGCTGAATACGCCATTGAGTTTCGTACCCTGGCAGCAGAGGTGGGCTGGAATAATGAGGCTCTGGTCGCTGCTTTCTCTCAGGGTCTCTCGGATGCCTTGAAGGATGAGGTTGCAGCTAAGGACCTACCAGTGGAGCTCGAGTCTCTTATTTCTTTCCTGATTTTGATTGACACCAGACTCAGGGAGAGACCTTCCTTTAAGGAGAGCCTGCGGAGGTCTCCTAACAGATTGGCGCCTACGTTTGCTGTCCCACCCGTGCCTCCCTCTCCTCCCACGCCTCCTGGGGATGACTTGTCTGGGGGTGAACCCATGCAGCGGGGGTTTGCTCGCCTGTCTGAGGGGGAGAGGGTACTCCGGAGACGCGAGGGCCGATGCATGTACTGTGGTCTCGGTGGGCATTTTCGGTTGGCATGTCCGAACCGTCCGGGAGAACGCTAGCACCTGAGGTCCTGTCGGGGGCAGATCTTGGGTGGAGTCTCCTCGTCCCCGGTTTCCCGTGTTGACAAACCACTGATCACGGTTGTCCTCTCCTGGGTCGGGGGCTCGGTGACGACCCAGGCGTTGGTGGACTCTGGTGCTGGTGGTTTGTTCATTGATAGAGTGTTCGTTGCCGCCAATTCCATTCCTCTGCAGCCTCGAGGTTCCCCACTGGCTCTTGAGGCGATAGACGGCAGACCCCTTCTGCCGCCACACGTGACTCATGAGACCCTTCCAGTGGGGATAGCCATTGGTGCCGTTCACAGAGAGTCGGTCTGTCTCCAGGTTATTTCGTCTCCACACTACTCGGTGGTCTTGGGGTACCCCTGGCTCCAGAAGCATAATCCGACTTTCGATTGGAGATCGGTCGAGATCCTCTCGTGGTCACCGCAGTGTGGGGCTAGTTGCATCCATGGGCCTGTCAAGTTGCTGTGTACTTCCTCGGACTCTCTGTTGCCTCCTGAATACGAAGAGTACCGGGATGTATTCGATAAGGTGCGCGCGGTTGCCCTACCTCCGCACCGCCCATACGATTGTGCCATAGAGTTACAATCCGGTGCCGTTCCTCCTCGTGGCAAAGTCTATCCACTGTCGGTAGCGGAGAATGAGGCCATGGAGGAGTACGTGAGGGAGGCGCTTTCACGCGGACACATTCGCAAATCCTCGTCCCCGGCAGGGGCTGGATTTTTCTTTGTGAAAAAGAAGGGCGGCGAGTTGAGGCCTTGCATCGATTACAGGGGTCTCAATCGCATCACGATCAAGAACGCTTACCCGATACCCTTGATTTCCAAGCTGTTCGATCGCCTCAAAGGGGCCACGGTCTTTACCAAACTCGACCTGAGGGCGGCATATAACCTGGTAAGGATCAAGGCGGGCGATGAGTGGAAGACCGCGTTTAACACCAGGACCGGTCATTATGAATCCTTGGTTATGCCCTTTGGGTTGTGCAATGCGCCCGCAGTCTTCCAGGAATTCATCAACGATGTTTTCCGTGACCTGTTGCAGCAGTGTGTGGTGGTCTATTTGGATGACATCTTGGTATATTCTGCATCCATGGAGGCCCACATTCTGGATGTCAGACGAGTGTTGCAACGCTTACGAGAGAACAAGCTGTTCGGTAAGCTTGAGAAATGCGAATTTCACCGATCCCAGGTAACCTTCTTAGGTTACATCATTTCCGCTGAGGGGTTCTCCATGGATCCTGAGAAGGTTTCGGCTGTCTTACAGTGGCCCCAGCCCAGTGGGCTTCGTGCCCTGCAGCGCTTTTTGGGCTTCGCCAATTATTATCGGAAGTTCATCAGGGACTTTTCCATGCTAGCCAAGCCTCTCACGGATCTGACCAGGAAGGGCAGTAATCCTCAGGTCTGGCCGCTCGAGGCCATCCGAGCTTTTGAGGCTCTAAAGTCCGCCTTTGTGTCGGCTCCGATTCTGTCGCATCCCAACCCTGGGTTGCCTTTTGTCCTCGAGGTGGACGCGTCTGAGACGGGAGTAGGCGCCCTCCTGTCTCAGCGTAGAACACCAGAGGGTCCTCTGCTTCCTTGTGGGTTTTACTCCCGGAAACTGTCTTCCGCGGAGTGCAACTATCAGATTGGTGACAGGGAGTTATTGGCCATCGTGCAGGCCCTTAAAGAATGGAGGCACTTGCTCGAGGGCTCGGTGGTTCCGGTTCTCATCCTGACGGACCACAAGAATCTGACCTACCTCTCTGAGGCCAAGAGATTGACACCACGTCAGGCCAGATGGGCTCTGTTCTTGTCACGTTTTAATTACGTGGTCTCCTACCTACCCGGCTCCAAGAACATCAGAGCGGATGCCTTATCACGGCAGTACTCCGAGCTGTCCGGGGAGGAGTCGATTCCGACTACGGTCATACCCCCGAATCAGATCCTGGCCGCCATTCGCACCAGCCTGACCTCTCCTCTGGGTGAGCAGATTTTGGCGGCTCAGTCTGGTGCTCCCTCTGGGAGACCCAACGGCAGATGTTTTGTGCCTGAGGAGTTGCGCACTCGGTTGTTGCGAACCTACCATAACTCCAAGGCCGCGGGGCACCCTGGAAAGAATCAGCTGTCCTGGGCGGTTTCACGTCTGTTCTGGTGGCCTTCTCTACGTTCCGACATCGCCGCATATGTAGCGGCATGCTCCGTTTGTGCCCAGAGTAAGTCCCCTCGGCACCTTCCGTTGGGTCTTTTGCAACCCATAGCCACAGGGGAGCGTCCATGGTCACACCTGGGGATGGATTTCATTGTGGACCTCCCTGCATCCCGAGGCCATACGGTCATTCTCATGATTGTGGATCGGTTTTCCAAAATGTGCCACTGTGTTCCTCTCAAGAAGTTACCCTCTGCACAAGAGTTGGCCTCGATTTTTGCCAGGGAGGTCTTCCGGTTGCACGGTTTGCCCAAGGAGATTGTGTCGGATCGGGGGAGTCAGTTTGTGTCCAGGTTCTGGCGCGCCTTTTGCTCCCAGTTGGGGATTCATCTCTCTTTCTCCTCGGCCTACCACCCTCAGTCCAATGGGGCCGCAGAATGATCCAATCAGGCCTTGGAGCAATTCCTTCGTTGCTATGTCTCCGATCACCAAGACAATTGGGTTGACCTCCTGCCTTGGGCTGAGTTTGCCAGGAACACGGCGGTGAACTCTTCCTCTGGGACGTCTCCCTTCATGGCCAATTATGGGTTCCAACCTGCCGTGTTACCGGAGGTATTCTCTCCCCAGGATACTCCGGCTGTGGAGGATCACCTTTCCGTCCTACGTACTTCTTGGGTACAGATCCAGAGGTCCCTTGAGGTCTCTGCGCAACGCCAGAGACTCCAGGCTAATCGCAGACGAGCGCCCGCTCCTTCCTACCAGGTCGGAGACCGTGTATGGTTGTCCACCCGCAACCTCAACCTTCGAGTGCCCACTCCCAAGCTGGCGCCTCGCTTTGTTGGTCCCTTCCGAGTGCTTCACAGGGTAAACCCGGTAGCCTATGCCCTTGCGCTTCCTCCTGGCATGCGGATCTCCAACGTGTTTCATGTCTCCCTGTTGAAGCCATTGGTGTGTAATCGTTTCACTTCCTCGGTTCCTCGGCCCCGTCCGGTCCAAGTGGGCAATCGTGAGGAATATGAGGTGAGCAATATCCTGGACTCACGCCTGGTCCACGGTCGGTTGCAGTTTTTGGTCCATTGGCGTGGTTATGGTCCAGAGGAGCGTTCCTGGGTTCCCTCCGCAGATGTCCATGCTCCTGCGTTGCTCCGAGCCTTCCACGCACGCTTCCCTCTGAAACCGTTCCTTACTCCGCGGAGGAGGGGCCCTTGAGGGGGAGGTACTGTCATGGTCTTACCTTCTCACTGTTCTCCTTCGTTTGACATGTGCTGGCGGCCATCTTGGTTTCTGGGTTTCTTGTAGCCTCCCACCCTGCGGCTCCTCCTTCCCACTGGGAGGAGCTGGATGCCTAGCTCATATATATAGAAGGTCTGTGGCTTCAGTTCCTTGCTTGGTCCTCCTGTGTTCACATGCTTCTAAGACTGCTGCTGCTTCTGGTTCCTGATCCTGGCCTCGTCTGACTACCCCGTTGGTTCCTGATCCTGGCTTCGTCTGACTACCCCTTTGGTTCCTGATCCTGGCTTCGTCTGACTACCCCGTTGGTTCCTGATCCTGGCTTCGTCTGACCACCCTCCTGGTTCCTGACCTCTGTCTACGCAAGACCCTGCTTCGGTTTAGCCATCCGTTTGGACTTTTGCTACGGCTTGATTTCCAATAAAGCCTTCTTATTTCCACTCATCTCTGTTGTACGTCTGGTTCATGGTTCCATGACACCTGCCAACTCTCCTGACCTGAACCCCATAGAGAATCTGTGGGATATTGGGAAGAGAAAGTTGAGAGACGCAAGACCCAACACTCTGGATGAGCTTAAGGCCGCTATCAAAGCATCCTGGGCCTCCATAACACCTCAGCAGTGCCACAGGCTGATTGCCTCCATGCCACGCCGCATTGAAGCAGTCATTTCTGCAAAAGGATTCCCGACCAAGTATTGAGTGCATAGCTGAACATAATTATTTGAAGGTTGACTTTTTTTGGATTAAAACACTTTTCTTTTATTGGTCGGATGAAATATGCTAATTTTTTGAGATGGGAATTTGGGGTTTTCATGAGCTGTATGCCAAAATCATCAATATTAAAACAATAAAAGGCTTGAACTACTTCAGTTGTGTGTAATGAATCTAAAATATATGAAAATCTAATGTTTATCAGTACATTACAGAAAATAATGAACTTTATCACAATATGCTAATTTTTTTAGAAGGACCTGTATATATATCAAATTAGCCAATTACAAGACATGAACACTACTGTTTGTGGGGAATACTGTATCTTTTTTTATATCATCTAGCGCGGGGAGCCTCTTATAAGAATGTTTTAGATTTCTTTAATAAACAATTTGACCATAATGATAAATTAGTTGAAATATTAATAAAAAATAAGTTACCAGGTTTTAAATCCAATTCTTTCTCATAGTGTATTTATCACCAAATTTGTGGGGCTCATTGTTAAGTTACTTTTCAGACTTTATTGTACTCTGCATCTTAATGGTCTCAATTATTTACCAACAAAAGTGTATGTCTCATTGTTGGTGTGGGTTTTGTTGTTTAGATCAAAGGTTAGAAATTTAGGGGGAGTTTAGTGAAGCTCATTGCATTACCTGAGGTTGGGAACGTGATGTGGGAACTTGTGTAGCAATTTATTATATCACCACGGCTGTAACATTAATGCTTCAATTTATATGTGATGTAAAAGCGCTGCATCTCTTTACATTTATGTGTTGTAACATTGCATCATATTTCTGTACGTTGTTTATCTGCTCAATAAACTTTTGAAAATGCTGCGCTTTTGTTTGTGCTCAATTTATATACTGACATTTAAAGGGTATGGTGAACTGCTCTCTAGACATGTCCAGGCATGTATTATACAGATTTGGGAGGGGGTGAAGGTGGGAGGGGACCTGTCAAGAGGACGGAAGGGGCTTGTTGACGAGTGGGCTTTTGGCAGTTCAGGGTGGTGTCTAAATAGGGACGGGGCACCTGTCACTTTTGATGACTTATATGTACGCTTCACTACTCACCACAAGCACTCAGAGCTGCTTTCTTACATTGCAGCTTTTTTTTCCATGTGCCTAAAGTACTGTATATTAGATAAATAGATACATAATTAGTTAGATAAAGTTGATTGACAGCTAGATAGTCAGGTGATGGATAGTTAAAGATATGAGATAGATAGATAGATAGATAAGAAGGATAGCACTGGAAAAGAAGGAAAACAGGAAAAACAAAGATGCAAGCCAAAGAGGGCTCGACTATATCCTAATAGAAAAAAGGCAAAAACACTCAAGTACTGTAAATGGTGAATTAGTAAAAAATTACCGAAAGGTCTTTTATTTACCCATGTGATAGATAGATAGATAGATAGATAGATAGATAGATAGATTATGTCTTATAAGAGGATTAGACTGCTGCTATTTCCTTTTTACATAAACTACACTTGGTCTCTGTTTGTTCAGATTGGCCACTGGATATAAGCATAAGCCCACCAATTAGGAAGCCAGTTAAAGGTGAGCCAATTTCCATAAAAGCCAGGCTAGAAGATTATTAGGTAACCCCAGACACGTGGTGGTAAAGTAATCTGAATTAAACTGTGGAGCTCTGCTATGCAGGTATACATACCATAGAGGGAGACCATGGAGAGAGGAGCCAGACCTGGTTGGCTGCATCCAATTCGCTACTGGATGATGAGAATAAACATTCATAAATGTTCAAAAAATGTTGCAGCATGTAGAGTTCTACTCTTTTTATGATTTTTACATTTACCCTGATGGTGATGTTACTGATCTTCTCTTATATTCCCCCAGACCTATTGATCCACTGTTGTGGGCATGCTTTAATTGCCAGATCTGGCTTTCATTATCTCCAGCACGGATGATGTGTCATGCAGTAAATATACAATGTGCATCTCTTTGAGCTAATAAACTCTCAGTTTCCATGTGAAGCACAAAGAGCTGTCAGGGCTGCTCCTGCAGTATCACAGTTAATCACATTACAATATAGATGCCGTACAATATGTTTTATGGGAGTTTACTTCGTTCCTCAGAGCTCAATTAAAAATTAAATTTGACTTACTGTCCGAAGCGCTAGAAATTAATGTCTTAATTTGATAGTGTTGGATTTGACAAATTGGATAGTGTAGAAAGTTAATTTACACGTTCTAAAAATAATGAAGTCGCATTACTTTATTAAAGGGATGATGGAAACTGATCTGCTATTGTAAAGGAAGACTAATGTAATGATAATGGATTTAACCCATGGGTAGCCTTTTTCAGTTTCTTCATGAGATGCTTTATATCGGGCTGATGAGAGATCAAAAGAATAGTCACAAAACTTCAAGTTCTAGCTGAATGTTCACTTCATGGAAATAAATCCTAAGAGGAGAGTGGATTTCTAATTCCCAAGGTGCATGTGGCCTGTAATGTCCCCACATTGGTGTAGAAGTAACTTCCCCTTCTGTAACAATAAAAGAAAGGTGGGATTACATGTATAATTGTATACTGGTGGGTGACTGGGTGATCAAAGACAGCTCTCCCTAATTTCTAAGATGGCTGACCAAGATTAGAACGTTCCACTTTTATTACAGTAATATTGGAATAGTGGTATTGAAGCAAAAAGGGCTGATCTAATAAATGAAATTGTTTGGAGATTAAAAGATAAACATATTAAAGGTAGATAGATAGATAGATAGATAGATAGATAGATATAAGATAGATAGATATATAGATAGATAGATATAAGATAGATAGATAGATAGATAGATAGATGGATAGATAGATATTAGATAGATAGATATTAGATAGATCGATAGATAGATATTAGATAGATATTAGATAGATATTAGATAGATAGATATGAGATGGATAGATAGATAAAATAAAAAAGCAGCACACAGAAGTGAGGGTCCACTCCATAGTAGTAGAAAAAAGGCAGCGCTCCAGAGTAAAGTGAAAAAAAGTGGATGGTTTATTAACCCATCTAGCAGCAACGTTTCAGCTCTACTCAATGGAGCCTTTGTCAAGCTGTGACAACATTTATGAGGGTTTAGTAAGACCTGTCTTTGTAAAAGTTATTGTTATTTTGTTTTACTGTTTATCACATCCACACATTTGCTATCCTGTGTAGGATATCTATTGTGGTACTTGTGGTCCGCTGCAGGCATCCTCCATTGTATGCATAGTTGCTGGGTATTGCCATTAGCAGCGGACCACAAGTGCAGGATCTGCCCCCCCCCCCCCCCCCCCCCGTTATAGATGCACCACTGCATATAGGGTTGAGCACTTCCTGTTTTTCATTACCACGCCAATTTGTAGTTTATGTGATAACATGTGCCATACAGGATATATAAATACTGGTGTCAATCACATGTACAAACCGGATTCCAAAAAAGTTGGGACACTAAACAAATTGTGAATAAAAACTGAATGCAATGATGTGGAGATGGCAAATGTAAATATTTTATTTGTAATAGAACGTAGATGACAGATCAAACGTTTAATCCAAGTAAATGTATAATTTTAAAGGAAAAATATGTTGATTCAAATTTTCACTGTGTCAACAAATCCCCAAAAAGTTGGGACAAGTAGCAAAAAGAGGCTGGAAAAAGTAGATTTGAGCATAACGAAGAGCTGGAAGACCAATTAACACTAATTAGGTCAGTTGGCAACATGATTGGGTATAAAAAGAGCTTCTCAGAGTGGCAGTGTCTCTCAGAAGCCAAGATGGGTAGAGGATCACCAATTCCCACAATGTTGTGCAGAAAGATAGTGGAGCAATATCAGAAAGGTGTTACCCATAGTAATAAAGCCACCGAAGTACCACCAATAGAAATAATTAGCTTACAGAGTGCAATTAGTGTTAACAGTGCCCCCAGTAGCAATAATGCCCCCATTGTGCCCATACTAGTAATCATGTTCTCCATAGTTCCCCAGTAGTGATGGACGAACATCTGCTGAGACAGTTCACAAACGCAATTAAATGTTCACGAACCGCAAGTTTGCGGCGGGTCCCATTCATTTTAATGGCAGGCGAACCTGATAAACCTTCAGCTCATATTTGAAGCCAAGAAATAATTACTAGAAGTGCACAAATAGTCCCACAACATGGACAGTGACATTCCAGATGTATTATTCGAATTTGCGATCTCCATTCATTATTTTTTTCAATGCAAAATATCGGCAATATAATTTTCGCGTACACGCATCCGCAAATGAACTATACAGTACCCAAATGCACTATAAAGAAAGTATATTGGTATATAACACCCCGCTTCAATCAGTTTGTTTTGGGGGACGACTGGTATATCCCACCAGTAGAAATTATTTGTTCCAATAACGCTTGTGCCTCTATATACTTGCAGTATCGCAGCAGAACTGCACACAACTGCCGCATAACATAGAAAGTATATTATAACATTGTACAAGGAAGGCAATCCATTAGAATATACATAAAGATAAAACGTAACCTTTAATAATGTTACTATGAGGGTCCATTCACACATCCGTAAGTGGAATGCACCGGCAGGGTGCATTCCACAATTTGCCGACCATACATCGCCGACACTATAATAGAAAATTATCTGGGGGAGAAAAACAACTGGATCGCACATCCACAATGCTATACTTTTGATCTAACTCGCTTCTCAGCGCTATAATAAAGTGTACAGCCCCCCATACTGCATGCTGTACAAGAGACATTAGTGTACATTTTGATCAAAAGGCATAAGCCCACTCACCACGTATAGGTCGCTTCTTTGAGTGGGACCTACTCTGACAAAGAGGCGCAGCGACAATGCGGTGACAAAGCGGCACTGCCCTAGTAGGCGGCGGGAGCCAGGAGTCAAACAGCACCTCTGCTGCATGACAATGCCACCCACGGTGTAGGAATTACAACAGTTTGCATATGTGCCTCCCACTTGTTAAGGGACCAAAAGTAATGGGACAGAATAATAATGATAAATCAAACTTTCACTCTTTAATACTTGGTTGCATATCCTTTGCAGTCAATTACAGCCTGAAGTCTGGAACACATAGACATCACCAGACGCTGGGTTTCATCCCTGGTGATGCTCTGCCAGCCTCTACTGCAACTGTCTTCAGTTCCTGCTTGTTCTTAGTGCATTTTCCCTTCAGTTTTGTCTTCAGCAAGTGAAATGCATGCTCAATCGGGTTCAGGTCAGGTGATTGACTTGGCCATTGCATAACATTCCACTTCTTTCCCTTAAAAAACTCTCTGGTTGCTTTTGCAGTATGCTTTGGGTCATTTTCCATCTGCACTGTGAAGCTCAGATGGACAATGTGAAATTTCCCTACCTCGTCGTTGTGCTCCTGTGCGGCGCGGCACACCTCCATCCAAAGCTGGGAACGTCATGTCCGGTGCGGCCACGTCACAACAGGGAAATTTCACGGGTAGGGATATTTGTTAGAACACCGGCTGTCTGTCCCTTATCACTGCTGCAACCTGGTCATTAGACTGTATTGTGGACTCATGATTATTTTAACTCAAAGAATCGAATGAGTCTACTAAGTAGAATCATTTGATTCTTTTAAGGGTCCATTTACACATCCGTGTGTGTTTTGCGGATCTGCAAAACACGGAAACCGGCAATGTGCATTCCGCTATTCCGGAATCCGCAATTCTGGATCTGAGCCGCACATCGTGCGGCCCCATAGAAATGAATGGGTCTGCAATTCCGTTCCGCAATTGCGGATGTGTGAATGGAGCCTAACTAGTAGACTCATTAGATTCTTAGACTCAGTGTCCTGTGTGTGTGTGAGTGACTCAGTGCTGCTTGCTTGGGCTTCGGATCTGATTGTTTGCAGGGGTGGGCGGGGAGGGGCTGGCAAAAGCCTGGCTTGGCTTCCATACTCTAGGATCATGTTATACAAGACCAGCGCTGCTAGAGTGATCTCTCTCTCTCGGCTAGCAGTAGGTGTAGCTAGTGCTATGTCACAGACTGACTGAGCCGGATCAGCTCGGTCAGATGAATCGACGACTCCGATTCAGTGAAAAAAATCGATTCAAAAGAGCAATTTGTTCTTGAACCGGGCATCTCTAGTGCCGAGCATGCTCGCTCAACACTATTAAAGATATATTTAGATGGACATTTCATTCAGCGCTACCAAACATGCAGGAGAATACAACATTACATACCTATTATCTCCAGCGACATCTCCTCTTCTCCATTTCAAGCAGACTGCCATGACAATATTTTTCTGCCCCATCTCATCTCTGCAGTTTGCCACACAGACATCTTAAATTCCTCACTTTTCCATCATCAGCTGCTGCTACCCCCAATACTGTGCCCGCTGTGCTCCCCAATGCTCCCAAATACTATACTGAAGAAATAAATGCACCATACACATAGTCCCCCCATAGTTTTGGTGTTCCTAAAAGTCCCATGAATATAAATACTTCTCTCCCTGAGTGCCCTCTTTAGTAATAGTGCTACTTAAAGGGTCCACAATAGTGGTATTGATCCCTGAGAGTACCCGCATTAGTAGTAGTGCCCTCAAAATTGTGCCTGCTAATAATAATGATCCCACAGAAGCCCCAGTAGTAATAATGGCCACATGGAGCCAAATAGTGATAATGCCCCCACAGTGCTCCAAGTATTAATAAAGCCCCACAGTGTCCCTGGTAGTTATAATGAGCCTATAACTCTCAACTTTTGAAAAGCCCAAGGAGGGACAACAGCAGCAACAAGAATTTTTTGTTGCACTAAGAGGGCCTCTAACTCCGCCTAATACCTGCTTATGTAGTACCCCAAACAGAGCCCCCCATATAAAATATCCCTTTTATGTGGCCTCAGTAGAAGCCCCTATAGTGCCCCATAATAATGTGCCAGTATCAAGTGCCTCTCTTCCACCCCCATGTGCCAGTAACAAGTGCCTCTCTTCCTCCCCCTCATGTGCCAGTAACAAGTGCCTCTCCATGCCCCCATGTGCTTGTAACAAGTGCCAACCCCCCCATGTGCCAGTATCAAGTGCCAACCCACCATGTGCCAGTATCAAGTGTCAAACCCCCATGTGCCAGTATCAAGTGACAACCCCCCCCCCACACCCCCATGTGCCAGTATGAAGTGCCTCCTGCTTCCCCCATGTGGCAGTAACAGATAGTCCAGTATAAAAAAAAAAAAAAGCACTTATACTTACCTCCATCACACAGCGATGCAATGCAGGCCTCTTCCGGCCTGTGTCCCACGCTGTACGGCTCAGGCGGCACGATGACGCCATCGTGCCGCCTGCACCGGCCTCTGATAGGCTGCGGGCCTTGTGCCGGCAGCCTATCAAAGGAACAGGGAATGGAGACTCCTCTCCCTCCCCTGCCCCACAGCACAGGCATCTGTATCACTGTCCTGAGGACGGCAATACAGATGACTATAGAGATGAGTGCTTCCACAATGGAAACGTTCATCTCCCTGTGACCTGCCATTAGTTGCGGGACGGTGTCGGGTTGTGGGCTTGGGAGCCCCTAAGGACTAAGGTCTATATGGAAGCACCGGCCCTGACCCCAAACCTGGGGGTACTTCAAATTGTATATAGATAGTATTGTTAAGTTTTATGTATTTCACTGTTTACTTCCAGAATTGTCATCAAAAGTTCACAAGGGACAGGGCTAACCAAACTGTTCCTCCCTTCTTGGCAGGAGTGGGCTGGCCTTGTTCTCTGTCAGAAGGGGAATTCTTGTCCAGAGAGGAGAGGAAGCGTGATAAGGTGATGTCATTGTGCCTGCTAACTAAGTTGGGCAGGAGAGAGCACAGGCCAGTTCCTTCACCTGTGCGCTCTCCAGTCTCCATCTCAGCAGGCATGGTGACATCACTGCATCATGCCTCTTTCTTCTTATAATGCCTCCAGTATTAGTGATAAATAAATACCTGATTTCAGTCTTGCTGTGATTGGGTTTGAGATGATCCCCAACCCTACATTTGGTCCCTTGGAAAGCGTTGAGGTGGCATCACTTGTTACTGCTCTCCGAAGCAGATGGTAAGTTGTGAAGTTGTGGTACATACTAGTGGGAAATAAATCCAAAGAGTCAGAGTTTGCAGTGAACCAGTTAGCTTCTTTCCTGGAGGAACTCAAATACAAAACAATACAGGCAAGGCATAGGGCTGGCTTCTCCAGTCTCCCCTCCCGTTTAGTAGCAGAAAATTCTGTGCTGAGGAAAGGCCCGAGCTAGCTGTCCCGCTCTTTCTTAGAAGGCAGGTTCCTTGGCCAAAGGGCTGGTTACCCAGTGTTTGTGTCTCTGTAATCTGGTTGGCTCCCTGGTCAAAGAGCTGGTGACTCACCACGCCAGTCTATCTTCTGCTTGGCGGCCTGTACCCACTTCTCATTCTCCTGCTGCTGATAGGGGGCCCAGGCACTGGTGTTCCACATGCTCCCCCTGCCTACTCCTGCTATCAAGGTCTCTTCTGCTATCTTTATGTAAAATACAATTATGGGGTATAAACTGATGTAAGTGCAAACAACAGCATAAAACACAGTGCAAGATAACCCTTCAAAGTGCACTAAAGTAGTCAGTTGATGGCTTTGCAAAGCTGCAATAGGGGCAAATGTCCACAGCTGTCCAGACTCTGTACCCTTGCTCTACGGCCTACAGCCATAGTTCTCTACATCCCAGCTCACATGGTCCCGATGACATAATCGGGCTGTCTAAGACCCGATTGTGGTATTGTCATTGTTCTGTGAGAGCCTGTGCCACTCTACTGCCTACTAGGCTTCAGGCTTAGTGGCCTATTGCCTTCGAGACTAAACGCCTTTGATGGGAACCATTGGCTTCTATACCCCCTGTGCAGTATTCAAACACAACATTTGTGACCCTGGGTTGATGAGCACAAAACCCTTATTATAATCTATCATTGGTCTAGAGCCCCCTATGACAGCAGTCTGGCTGTGCAGGCTGCAGCTCCTCTGATGACAGCAGTCTGGTTGTGTAGTCTGGAGCGACCCCCTATAACTTCTGTCTGGTTGTGTAGACTGGAGCGTCCCCTGTAACGGCTGTCTGGTTGTGTCGTTTGGAGCGCCCCCTATAACGGCTGTCTAGTTGTGTAGTTTGGAGCACCCCCTAAAACGGCTGCCTGATTCTGTAGACTGGAGCGCCCCCTATAACGGCTGTCTGGTTGTGTAGTCTGGAGCCCCCTTTATAACGGCTGTCTGGTTGTGTAGTCTGGAACGCCCCTATAATGGCTGTCTGGTTCGGTATACTGGCGCGCCCCCTGTAACGGCTCTCTGGTTGTGTAGTCTGGAGCGACCCCCTATAACGGCTGTCTGGTTGTGTTGTCTGGAGCCCCCCTATAACGGCTGTCTGGTTGTGTAGCCTGGAGCACCTCCTAGAGCAGCCCGGATCATCCAATATCAGTAGTTCAGTTGTATAATATGGAGTTCCCCGCCCTATAACAGCAGTGTGGCTGCATAATCAGAAGCGCTCCCTATGACATCAGTCTAGTCGTGGAGTCTGGAGCACCCACTTTAACAGCAGTCTGTATGTCTAGTCTGAAGCAAATGGATTTGCCTGGATTAAGAATGCCAAAAAGACCCAGAAGCTACAGATGCAGCAAAGAGAAGTTTTTCTATGTAGTAGAGTTGACTTTGTCAATAACCCATGACAATAGCATTATCATTTTATTTCCCATAGACCTGTGTATAAAGCTTCAGCTTTTTTTCAACCCCAGGGGTTTCCAAGAACAAAATAAACAGCTTTCAGCTCTGCTAGATCTGCACATTGTTATATAACCCAAGATGGACAACAATACATCTCATTACGTACAAAACATAAGACTCTCCAAAGGGAGCCCGGAATCATCAAAATTTCATAATGTTGCAGTAAAAGTCCCCTTGTCTCGTCGGCTCATAGCGTAAATCTTTCATCCAGCATCTTAAGCCGCTCATCTGCTGATTTGGATGTATAGCTGCTTATGGACACATTAGACAGAATTTCTGCATGCTGTTTGAACTCCTGTTAAGGCATCTGCCTTCAAAGCAAATGAATAATTAATTGTCATTCCTTTATTTTTTTGCCATGATGCAAGAGCCCACAGTGCCTCCCCACTGTGATAAAGTGGCCTCCATATCCAGTCTCATGTTCCAGCCGGGTTGGACAATAAATGTTCTTATAAAAGTCTTAGTACATAGGGGCAACTGTGGGCTGAGCCACAATACACTGCTCGTAGCCTGCGGCTCTGTACTCTCCTAAAAGCTGACACTAAATCCCTAGGCCAGTATCATAAAGAGCAGGCATCAAAGATCTTCTCCTCCTAAATAATAAAGCTTTATGTGTTCATTTAAATCTGAACGGTTTTAGAGCTTCAGGTTTTTGCTACAGATCTGCTCTTCCTGGAGACAGGAACTGGCTAGCATTGTCAGCCATTTTTAATTTCAATGGGAACAGCACTTACCAACACTGTCAACTACACAATATATCTGCAAAGTAACAGCTAATGATCGAGGTGCAGGGTGTTGGACCCCTGCTGATCTGAAATGATAGCCTATCCAGAGACTGGGGCATCAATGGCAAAATCCTGAGCGACCCCTTCAAGGTCATCTGGCCACCTACCTGTATAGTGTAATGCAGTGTATACCCTATGTGTCACCAAACAGGTTTGGCTTAGGGCTACTCCTAAGGACGTTATCTAAGTGGCACCCCGATACAAGGATCTGGTCTTTGCAGCAGGGGAACCACCAGTGATGACTTAACCAGGAGGGCCAAGAGACACCAGTGAGTAGCCAGTGAACAAGCCAAGGTCAGGGCAGGCAGAGTTTAGTAAGCAGGCCATGGGTCAGGATAGGTGGCACAGGGTCAGTATGACAAACAGGCGAGGTCAGGGCAGAGAGAACAGGTACAATATGGTGAAAGACCAGAGGTCAGGCACAAGAGATTAGATGTCATTAATCACACAGTTGAAAGGAATAGGCAAACTAGGAACCTTTTTGCTCAGCCACCCTCCCATCGGTGGAAGTGCCTCAAATACGCAAGAATGGCTAGCCATAGGCTATGAACTGATTAGATCGCACACTCACTGGCCCTTGAAAAGCTGGAGGAAGTACACATGTGCGCCCTACGATTACAGAGGAGTGCAGGCAGGAAGTAAGGAGGGACAGGCTTAGCACGGGTCCGGGCAGATTAACATTGATGAGTCATCCATGCACAGAAAGATGCCAGCAGGCATGGACCTCCAGAACTACAGGTTGGCAGGATAGATGAGCATACTGTTCTAGTGGCGATGCTTGCTGGAACGGGTAGATGCCAGCAGGCATGGCCCACCAGCTTTAAACGTAGCGTCTCCATCCCGCGCCTCTCCAACTGTTGCAAAACTGCAACTCCTAGAGTGCCCTGCGAGTTGCATGCTTTAAACCACAGTATACATAAACATTCATGCCTGGTTCTTTCTCCCTTCTCATTTGAGTATGCTTTTAATTGGAAAAGGAAGACTCTCTGACCCTGAGGTAGCAGCAGTCCATATACAACTTTGTATCTAGTAATGAAAGCTCCTCCATCTACGGCTTCCATTCATATTTTTTTATAAGGTCAAAAATATCTGAACAGTTGCTTAGGCTAAAAGGCTCTCTAGGAATTTGGTGACCACCCCAGAGCTCCGTACTTCAGTAAAATCTAGTTTTGGGGGTTACATTATACTAATGTTGTGACTCCAGTTCTTTTGCGCCCATGACCCAATGATGGCAGAAGTCAAGATCATTAGATATGCATTATTGTTGCCACTGAAAAGATTAACAATATAGGTTTTCTAGACACTTTGAAGTCTCAGCAAACTAAAACTTCCCAACTCGCTTACTCTTCTCTGTCAAGTGCACTGTTAAAACAACACAGCTGATCATTCAAAGCCTATTCCTGCAGAAACCGCCTTTATGTAGACATCAGAACTTCCAGCATTCTCCATCTATATTGCAGCATTAAAAACCACTCACTTAGTCATGCCAAATGTCAAAAAAATGTAGCTAACCGCTCAAAAATAAATATGTTTTTTTAAGTCTCACTATGTAGACATCTGCGGAAGGAATTCAGCTCGGCTGGTGAATATAAAGAGAATTCATAATACACGGTACTAGGGGAGTGAGGAGAGAGGGTCCTTCTTTTTGGAGCAAATGTCAGAGTTGCTTTAAGGCAAGCAGGCAAAAAAAATCTGAGAGAAGATTCCCTTTAATCTTGCACACAAACCTACAGTGGAAAAGTAAATAAGTTTGGAAAGTGCAGAACATCATAGTGTCTGCTCACAAATGAGGCTTTCATATTCGCAGAACATCCCTCGCCTGTTTATTAAAGTCATGTATAATGCTGCTACCAGGCACAGGGAGCGTCCGCCACGTTGTACTGAATAGGTGCAGTTTGTGGCACCTCATTTAGCTTAGGCGGCAAACATTCGTGTTGAATCCTTTTTCCCGGATGTTTTCTCTGTATTTTCTTTGTTCTGTCGTCCTCAAGAGATGTCCTGCTGCATTTGTCAAATTATTCCAAGAAGAAAAAAAAGAAAGAAGATTCTGCCTCTTGGCTTAAATGCAAATTCAATTATTCTACATACTGAAGCTATTGAAGATTGGGGAGAAGAAATAAAGCAAGCGGAGCAGCGGCATAGCCGTTATCACCAGGAGAACTGTTGTCGTCGGAGTGAAAGGGGCTAATGAGTCTGTTGTTCCATGGTAATACTGTACGCCATTCTTAGTCCTATATTATCACCTGTTTCTCTCCTATCCTTAGATTGCAAGATCATATGAGCAGAGTCCTCTTTTGTCACCGCCATTTTGTGTTTTCTGTTAAAATGGTCACCAAATGAAAAGGTGATCTCACACGTTGCTAGCGATCCATCTTTTGTCTGCAGGGGAACCTAACTGAAATGTCCAGTTCCCCTACAGCGCCACCATCAGACTCATTAAATGGATTCTGTCACCAGGTTTCACCCCTGTCAGCTAAACATATGCTGATGTTCAGGGCCTCATCAGGATTCCTAATGTGGGCTTCTAAATGTGATCCGTAGCCTTATTTTGCTAAAAAACAGGTTTTACTAACCTGTCACTCAAAGAAATGAGGTGCCCAAAGGGATGTCAAGGGATGCAAGGTGCCGGCCGCACCCACCGCCGTTCGTGCCCAGCGCCGCCTTTCCAGACTTCCTCCTAATCCTCTGTGCCGCCTCTCGCTCTACCTCCCTCCCCGCTCCTCCTGCTGTAAGATCTCGCGCGTGCGCACAGGGCTCTGAGAGGCTGGCGCCAGAGTACAGGTCATACCTGGGTTGAGCGAAGTGACGGCGCATGCGCACTTCGCTTTAAGAAGCCAAATCGAGAAGTCTGCACGGGCGCATCAGGCAGAGCCCTGTGCACACGTGCGAGATCTTACAGCAGGAGGAGAGGGGAGGGAGGGAGAGCGAGAGGCGACACAGAGGATTAGGAGGCGGTGCAGAAGTCTGGAAAGGCGGCGCTGGGCACGGACGGCGGTGGGTGCAGCTCTCCTACAAGCTGCCATGGACCATCTCCAGGCTGGAGACCAGGCAGCCTCTGAGCTCCCCCTGGCGGCTGCAGAGCGTCGCGAGCAAGCAGAGGCTGCAGAGCACCGTGAGCAGGCTGCAGAGCGCTGTGAGCAGGCTGCAGAACGTCGCGAGCAAGAACAGGCCGAGCGTGAGCACCAGCTACAAATGCTCCAGTTGAAGCTTCAATTCCAGCAGCCCTCCCCAGCGCAATGTGAGTCTCCAGAGGTCCGGATTCCCAAACTGCGGGCGGAGGACTTTCCCCTACTGGACAAAGATGGGGACCTGGACACCTTTTTGTTGGCATTTGAGAAAGCCTGCCATCAATACCAGCTGCCAGAGGACCAGACAGGGGTTTCAGGTGGCGTTAGTGGCTGACGCCAGCCTGAACGCTCTCAGGGAGCAAGCGGCACTGCCTCCCTCGGACTCAGACCTCAAGCAGGTGGTCTGGGACCAAGGACGGCTGTGCTGGGCCACTGTCCAGCAGGGCTCACCGAAGGAGTGGCCTAGGGACCAGCAATTAGTAGAACTGACAGGGGACGTGGCAGTCTAGTCCATTCTGACCACGTCCCACCAGGGGTTTCAGGTGGCATTAGGGGCTAGCACCAGCTTGAAAGCTCTCACAGAGCATGTGGCACGGCCTCCCTAGGATTCAGACCTCCAGAGGGCGGTCTGGGACCAAGGACGGTTGTGCCAGGAAACAGTCCAACAGGGCTCACCAGAGGCGTGGCCTAGGGACCGACAATTTGTGGTATCCTATCCGTACAGGGCGGAATTTCTGTGGCTGTGCATGAGATTCCGGTAACCAGATACCCAGGGGCCGCTAAGGCAGAGGCTTGGAGTGGAGACATAGCCACCCCTGGGTCATCGGTCATCGAGTGTGTCGTGCGCTTCCAGGAAAAAGCACCGGCCTTGTCGCGGTTGGTGCACCACAGTATGGGGCAGGCCCAGACTGTCCAGAAGCGGGGGTACGACCAGTTGGCTTGTGAGAGGACCCATCACGTGGGTCAGCAAGCATGGATACTGGTTCCAGTACCTCAGGATAAGGTTCAGGCGGCCTGGGACGGACTGTACCTCGCGCACCAGCAGCTCAATGCCAGGATGTACCTGGTCACCCTGGACCACGCCCGTGGGAGGCAGATGCCCTCCCAGAAGGCCGCCCCTTCCGGGAAATGTTAGCCAACACGCATGGAAGGACTGCGTCCACCAAGATGCCCTTGTGCATGGAGTATGACCCTGCCACTTCTAAGCGGATGGTCAAGCGGCTTAAGGGACTTGAAGGGTATGCGGCCGCGTACCTGGAGGTCATTGCCGTCTTCGGTCCTACAAGGGAGGATCCCCGAGAGCATCTGACGCAGATGCTCGGGCATATCTGCCAGGCAGGCTTGTCCCTTACGCCAGGAAAGTGCCAGCTGGGCATCAGCGAGGCAGGCAGGGAAGTCTCGGAACCAGAACCTGGGAGAGGGGATGCCAGCTCATCCGGGATCACCCTCCGGAACAAGCACCGGGTGATGTCCTTCCTGGGCCCCGCCAGGTACTATAGGGAGTTCGCACCCCACTATAGTAGCCTGGCGAGGCCCCTGACGGACCGCACCAGGAAGAAGCTGCCCTCCACAGTCAATTGGACAAACGAATGCGAGACAGCCTTCCAGGCGCTGGAGGATGCCCTTTCTAGCTTCCCGGTACTACAGGCAGCCGACTGCACGCGGCCGTTTATAGTACCGAATGATGCCAGCCATTGTGGCCTCAGGGTCAGGCTCAATCCAGGTGACTCCATGGGTCAGGAACAAATGGAAGGTGGGTACGCAGGAGCCTGGCGCTCTGGCCGTACCACTTTGCCATTCACCACCAGAGAGGGTGCGGATGGGCGCACGGGGGAACACAAGAATGTGCTGCCCCCTGGCGCCCTCTAAAAGGGGGAGGTGTGAGGAATATGGATTAATATTTACTGTCAGCCATGTCCTCACACCCCCATCTGCTAACAGCGGAGGTAGTGAACTCCACAGGAGGGCCCTGCTTCAAAGCCCCCAGCCCTGATTGTCATCTGATGCACCTCTTGGCATGTTCAGTGTACATGCAAAATAAGTTTCCACCCCCCCCCCCCAGCCATCTGAGTGTCAGTTGGCAAGGAAGAAAGCCCCCAGGGGGTCCAGGCTTCAAGGAGAAGGTCACACCTCAGTCCACCCGTTTGGAGCCAAGCTGGATCCTGCAGGAAAACCCCCAGCATGGGGTATCCACCCTTGCCCAGGATCAATGAGACCTCCCAGACAAGTTGGCACCTACCTTTTATAAGGAATTATAAATCGCCTGGCCATCGCAGGCGCAAACCGGATACATATTTGTGTCCCGGTGGCCACGAGGTACGTTCCCATGGTCTTTGTTTAATGGGACGAGGTCAGGGTAGGGAGATATCCATATCTCCCCATAGAAACCACATAACGGTACCAGGTTTGGGCTCTACTTGTAGCCGGAACCCAGGCAGGTCCATTGGTCCCAGAACCATCTCCCTGTGACCCTCTGGTCTGGAGCTATGAACCCTAAAGGGTTTTGTGGGTCATTTGCTGCCAGCCCAGAAGAGGACTCCTCCCTGAGGCCGGGAGGGGAGGGGCTGGCTACAGGTTAAAAGTCTGGTGCCAGCAAGTAGGCGCATCTTTCTCTGAAGAGGGGTCACATCCTACAAATGTGTTTAGAGGGACCCATGAAAGAACATCTCAAACTTTCATCTTACCAGGTAACTGACTTTTACATTGCTTAACCCTGTTGTAACCATATAACCTGTATCTGTAACCTCAGACCACTGTATATATTGTCTGTGTGTATTGTGTTAAATCTAGTGCACCCATACGGCGATTAAATCTATAATTTAATTTTGTGCTATCTTGTATCTCGATCACGAATCCCCATGTCCGTGTTTTGGCCTAGTTATAAGCTACCGTGGGTTGGTTTCTGACCCTATATAATCCCGTTAACGGACCGGGCTTATATCAAACGAGAACTGGTGGCAGATACCGGGGCTGAGGAGGCACTGTTTCAAGCGGGCACGAGGTGTGGTATTCATCACAGAAATTCACTTGATGTTGTGAAGAGTCACAACACCTATGCCCTTCAGAAGCCGGAAAACTCAAGAACGCCCTCTCAGGAGCGCAAAAATGATGTCTACACCCCCCTAGAAGCGGGAACACTCAAGCCTGCCCACCAAGAACTTTGCAATGTGAGCCAACGGAGTGAAGACTGCTCCCTCTGGGCTCCACCCTCATTTTCTGCATTGAGTGAGAGAGGAGATGCAAGGAACATGGTGCTCCCGACACCCAAGTGGGACCAGATGTCGGTCCAAGGAGAACCAGTGTACGTGACTCACCCACCAGAGATCCGGGTCTCCCAGATTGTGAAGAGAGCTGAACCCAAAGCTTTTGGAGTGTCCCCGGAGGCTGTGAGTTCCTCAACTGGTGACCAGACGGCCGCCGTTGCTCTAATAAATATGGCCGCCGTTCCTGAACCCGCACCTGCGGATGATGACGTTACATCTACAGTCCGGACCCTGGAGGCTGTGGATCCCTCCGCAACGGCTGAACGCACAGACCAGACATCCTCTAAGATGCACACCGACGACAAGCATGCTCCTGCGGAAGCCATCGCCAGCAAAGCTGCCCAGGCCCCGGAGGTCTCTGCATCACCGACGACATCTATGTCCCCAGCGACTGATGTCCCAGCTCCAGAGACGGCCGCGACCACCACCAAGCGCCAGCAGGAGGCCCCGGAACCGTCCGCAACTACAGGTAGAAGCAATACCACTCCCTGAGGCCCCGGTCCAGCCCGTAAATACCCCTGCACCGCACCCGGTGGGTCCCGCCACTTCTAGTAGGCCCCAACAGGCCCGGCTCTGCAGACTTGCTGGTGCAGCGGAGGCGGCCGGAGTTTCCACTCCGCCGCCCAGAAAAAACACCCCCAAGTCAGGAATGCTTAACCCGGAGGTCCCGTTGGAGATAACTGCCCACACCCAGACCTCGTGGGAATATAAAACGGCAATAGAGGAGTGGGTCAAGCAGGTTCTAGATGATCCCCGGCCCTGTGACCCAAAGCTCATCAGGCGCACCTGGACAGTCCTAAGGTTTTCTGTGGAGCGAGGAATGGGCTTCCTCCAGGACAATCATTCTGGAGCCGAAATATTTGTGGGCCACCGCTCTGTTAAGCGCCCCTACTTGCCACAGGCCCATCACAACCTGTATACGGGTGGCCAAGTCGAATACACCCTAATGCAATCCATTCAAGGTCCCTTTGCCGCAGGAGTGACCCTTCTAGCCAAACCATTATCCCCTGCACTTACCCCAGAGACCTGGCAGGAAAACCAAGGCTCTGCAGGGAGAGTCCGCTGCCTACAGGAGACCCCAGATGGCAGGACGCAGTTCAGGGAACAAGCCCAGCCAGAACCAGAACCCTTAATCCCTGACCTTGCTGCATCCCCAATCAGTGTCGGACTGGGGTACCTAGGGCCCACTAGTAAAATTTATTTGGGGGGCCCACCGTACAGATACATTCAAATATAATAAATAATCTAACACGTTTCTTATATGAACATAGGCTAGTTGAGGTGCTGTACATTGAATATATGTATGCAGTGCAGTAAATCCACTGTGTTATGTGCCACTTGTGCAGGGGGTGGGAGACTAGGGGCCCACCTTGCTCAGGGGCCCACCGGGGGATTCCCCTGTACCCCTGTGGGCCAGTCCGAGCCTGTCCCCAATACTACGGGTGGGCCAAATCAATAACTCAATGTTGACATTCAACCCCAGGGTGCAACCTTATGTTCTGCCATGGAAACTGCCCCAGGCACACTCAGTTTGCCTGCCAGAACCTCTCCAGACAGAGGTGTTGTCCACCTCTGCACCGGCTAGGGATCCGGGCTTGCAGCATGTCACTGCAGCGTTCACCAGGCTGACTGCCCGGCCAATTCCAAAAGACACCACAAGAGGGCAGTGGCGCACCACTACAGCCGAGTTACCAGAGGCAAGAGCGCCCTCTAATAAGCTTCAGTAGCTCTAGCAGCGAGGAGGACCTGGAAGTCCTTCTCTAAAAAATGCTCCTTTTCTAAACATAAAGGACTATTGGGAGCCACAGCGTGGACTGGTCTTGAAAACTGAGGGACTGTCGGCCAGTTCTGTTTTAATCCGTTGCCACTAGTTACAGCCTCAGCTGGATGGCCACTCTTGTGAGGACTCCCCCCAACTGCTTTACCCATCCAAGTTTTACATTGTTTTATCCCCTTCTCAGGTTACTTGAGAGCCTTATGGAATTATACTGACACATCACTATATTATTATACTATATGTCGATCGTGCTGTCTTCTATGTTGGTAATGTATGGATATGCTATACCTATACCTGTGGCTGAGATCTCGCCTTCCCTATGTATGAGACAGCTTATATGCGATTATATGACTCAGTGGCAGCTGTCATGGTCATGTGACCGCGGCCAAGCGATGATGTTATATGCGAGGCCTCGCGAGACCTGGATCTCCAAGTGAGGTTTGGTACTATGCGTCTTTGGCTGACGCAGTGATCACGTGACCAAGGCTGAGTAAGGCCGCCCTGAATATAGTGTCGCGAGAACCGTTGTGATCTGAACATTGACACGATACTGAGGGCGGTCGACTCACGATCATGTGACCACGATGACGAGCTGCTACCTCCGGCCAGCTAGACCTCACCCAGGATAAAGGGAAATTATTCCATTGGTCCATCCACAGGTGCCCCATATTTTTTGTAATCAATCTCTGGATATATTACGTGGGTGAGTGCTCAAACAGATGCGCCTCTTGAGAAAGCGAGGTGAAACGTACGTCGGGGTGCGCTCACAGCTGACTGATAGTTGGATCCCTGCTTTGCACCATAACCCAGGTATTATCTGTTCTTTCCTATATTTGACTGTTGCCTGTATGCCCACTTTTTGGTGCATAGACACTTTTATCCCTGGCACTCCTGCCTTAGTCACTGTTCCCAGTCTATTTTGTATTTTGGGATTTTTTACTATGCCGGTCAGCGAGTGAGCTACTTTTTGCAACATCACCTGTATTGCTGTTTCATAACTTTGATCATTTCTTATCATGTTTTTGTAATTATTTGTATGTAATTATCTAATAAAATTTCATATTGTGTGCATGTATGTGTATCCCTACAGGGTTTTCTTCCTTTGGGTTTCTATGGTTCTTATTATGCAGTTATTTTATGCGCTTCTATATAACATTTTATACCTCCCTTTGGATTACAAATAACTTTATTGTTCCTGTGGATTACAATTGTCTTTTACTTGTGTAACATCCCAGAGTATGTCACTAAACTCTATTACCCTGCTATATGATGTTAAGTGTCAATTTGTTGTCATCCTGTGTAATCTTACATTGTATTTTCCATTAAGTGCATTCTCTATGACTGTTTTATGTAAATTGCTGTAATACTTTATGTACACCAGTAGGTGATGGCAATGTGCAGACAGTCTATAGAACAGTTTAGTATATCTAGACCGGAATAGTCTATTCCAGTCTAGGCTCCCCTGTATGAGCAGAAGTGGGACGTTCCCATGTCCTGTATCATGAGGAGGAGAAGGAAGTCTAGTGAGTGTACCAGCCACCCCTGTTGGGGTAGGTTGTGTTGATAGGAGCTCCCAGAATCAGGGATCCCAACCCTGGATCCAACTTAGGCTGAGGTTCAAGATACATCTTCCCAGCCTGAGTCATCTACCTCAGCTGGACGACCAGAGAGCAGCATCCACAGAACAATAGATCTCCAGGAAGAAGACACCCTGCGAGCTGTCCTGTGAGTACATTTCCCAAGTCTAGGAGAAGCCAAATTCCTCCTCAGCTAGTCAGGCCCATTACCAAGCAGAATACAGACAGAGCAGAAGATTAATACCTGCCAGATCTATAGGCGTATGTACCAGAAGCAGAATAGATATAAATTCCTGCCACATATTGCCAAAACCTGCTGGGACCCAAGACTATTGCTGTTAACTTGTACGGATTTAAAGCTGCATTAAGTAAAGACGAGTTGGACTATATCTCCTGTCTGGATCTTAATTATTCCATCAGAACTCCTAATACCAACACTCAATTTCTTGCATGTGAGCCAGGATACAGGAGTTCAGCCATACCAAGGTAGGAGACACCGTTGACACTACACAGAGACATTATCCCCCTCTGGCATTCCTCACCTGGTATATGTGCTATAACATCTTAAAGGGCCCTGCTACAGTACCTGCGCAAGCCGCAACTGGCGTCACAAACTATTACATATATAAACTGACCCACTGCATAGCAACCCCACTGACCCAGTATCCTGCTCATTGCACCTGTTTCCAGAGGATTCTACAGCAAGCACTTCAAGAAAAAGGACTCCAGTCATATTTGAGGGTATTATTGCACTATGTTTTTGCCTAATTGTTTACAGGTTATGCAACGTTCAAGTATTATATGCCCATTGTGTGTTTTCTTTTCTAAGTGCCGCAATGTGACCTTCATGCACTTATTGTGAAATTGCACTTACCTTTGCACTTAGCCAGATATGTAGCACCTTACCCTTGTGTGCCTTGCTTTACAGCTCTTGTTCTCTCCCCCTTTATATGGACTGCCTATATGGATGCTTAATAGAGTTGAGCGAACACCTGGATGTTCGGGTTCGAGAAGTTCGGCCGAACATCCCGGAAATGTTCGGGTTCGGGATCCGAACCCGATCCGAACTTCGTCCCGAACCCGAACCCCATTGAAGTCAATGGGGACCCGAACTTTTCGGCACTAAAAAGGCTGTAAAACAGCCCAGGAAAGAGCTAGAGGGCTGCAAAAGGCAGCAACATGTAGGTAAATCCCCTGCAAACAAATGTGGATAGGGAAATGAATTAAAATAAAAATTAAATAAATAAAAATTAACCAAAATCAATTGGAGAGAGGTTCCATAGCAGAGAATCTGGCTTCCCGTCACCCACCACTGGAACAGTCCATTCTCAGATATTTAGGCCCCGGCACCCAGGCAGAGGAGAGAGGTCCCGTAACAGAGAATCTGTCTTCATGTCAGCAGAGAATTAGTCTGCATGTCATAGCAGAGAATGAGGCTTCACGTCAGCCACCACTGCAACAGTCCATTGGCATATATTTAGGCCCAGCACCCAGGCAGAGGAGGGAGGTCCCGTAACAGAGAATCTGTCTTCATGTCAGCAGAGAATTAGTCTGCATGTCATAGCAGAGAATGAGGCTTCACGTCAGCCACCACTGCAACAGTCCATTGGCATATATTTAGGCCCAGCACACACACAGGCAGAGGAGAGAGGTCCCGTAACAGAGAATCTGGCTTCATGTCAGCAGAGAATCAGTCTGCATGTCATAGCAGAGAATGAGGCTTCACGTCAGCCACCACTGCAACAGTCCATTGGCATATATTTAGGCCCAGCACACACACAGGCAGAGGAGAGAGGTCCCATAACAGAGGATCTGGCTTCATGTCAGCAGAGAATCAGTCTGCATGTCATAGCAGAGAATCAGGCTTCACGTCAGCCACCACTGCAACAGTCCATTGTCATAAATTTAGGCCCAGCACCCAGGCAGAGGAGAGAGGTCCCGTAGCAGAGAATCTGGCTTCATGTCAGCAGAGAATTAGTCTGCATGTCATAGCAGAGAATGAGGCTTCACGTCAGCCACCACTGCAACAGTCCATTGGCATATATTTAGGCCTAGCACACAGGCAGAGGAGAGAGGTCCCGTAACAGACAATCTGGCTTCATGTCAGCAGAGAATCAGTCTGCATGTCATAGCAGAGAATGAGGCTTCACGTCAGCCACCACTGCAACAGTCCATTGGCATATATTTAGGCCCAGCACACACACAGGCAGAGGAGAGAGGTCCCGTAACAGAGAATCTGGCTTCATGTCAGCAGAGAATCAGTCTGCATGTCATAGCAGAGAATGAGGCTTCACGTCAGCCACCACTGCAACAGTCCATTGGCATATATTTAGGCCCAGCACACACACAGGCAGAGGAGAGAGGTCCCATAACAGAGGATCTGGCTTCATGTCAGCAGAGAATCAGTCTGCATGTCATAGCAGAGAATCAGGCTTCACGTCAGCCACCACTGCAACAGTCCATTGTCATAAATTTAGGCCCAGCACCCAGGCAGAGGAGAGAGGTCCCGTAACAGAGAATCTGGCTTCATGTCAGCAGAGAATTAGTCTGCATGTCATAGCAGAGAATGAGGCTTCACGTCAGCCACCACTGCAACAGTCCATTGGCATATATTTAGGCCTAGCACACAGGCAGAGGAGAGAGGTCCCGTAACAGACAATCTGGCTTCATGTCAGCAGAGAATCAGTCTGCATGTCATAGCAGAGAATGAGGCTTCACGTCAGCCACCACTGCAACAGTCCATTGGCATATATTTAGGCCCAGCACACACACAGGCAGAGGAGAGAGGTCCCGTAACAGAGAATCTGGCTTCATGTCAGCAGAGAATCAGTCTGCATGTCATAGCAGAGAATGAGGCTTCACGTCAGCCACCACTGCAACAGTCCATTGGCATATATTTAGGCCCAGCACACACACAGGCAGAGGAGAGAGGTCCCGTAACAGAGAATCTGTCTTCATGTCAGCAGAGAATCAGTCTGCATGTCATAGCAGAGAATGAGGCTTCACGTCAGCCACCACTGCAACAGTCCATTGGCATATATTTAGGCCCAGCACCCAGGCAGAGGAGGGAGGTCCCGTAACAGAGAATCTGTCTTCATGTCAGCAGAGAATTAGTCTGCATGTCATAGCAGAGAATGAGGCTTCACGTCAGCCACCACTGCAACAGTCCATTGGCATATATTTAGGCCCAGCACCCAGGCAGAGGAGGGAGGTCCCGTAACAGAGAATCTGTCTTCATGTCAGCAGAGAATTAGTCTGCATGTCATAGCAGAGAATGAGGCTTCACGTCAGCCACCACTGCAACAGTCCATTGGCATATATTTAGGCCCAGCACACACACAGGCAGAGGAGAGAGGTCCCGTAACAGAGAATCTGGCTTCATGTCAGCAGAGAATCAGTCTGCATGTCATAGCAGAGAATGAGGCTTCACGTCAGCCACCACTGCAACAGTCCATTGGCATATATTTAGGCCCAGCACACACACAGGCAGAGGAGAGAGGTCCCGTAACAGAGGATCTGGCTTCATGTCAGCAGAGAATCAGTCTGCATGTCATAGCAGAGAATCAGGCTTCACGTCAGCCACCACTGCAACAGTCCATTGTCATAAATTTAGGCCCAGCACCCAGGCAGAGGAGAGAGGTCCCGTAACAGAGAATCTGGCTTCATGTCAGCAGAGAATTAGTCTGCATGTCATAGCAGAGAATGAGGCTTCACGTCAGCCACCACTGCAACAGTCCATTGGCATATATTTAGGCCTAGCACACAGGCAGAGGAGAGAGGTCCCGTAACAGACAATCTGGCTTCATGTCAGCAGAGAATCAGTCTGCATGTCATAGCAGAGAATGAGGCTTCACGTCACCCACCACTGCAACAGTCCATTGGCATATATTTAGGCCTAGCACACAGGCAGAGCAGAGAGGTCCCGTAACAGACAATCTGGCTTCATGACAGCAGAGAATCAGTCTGCATGTCATAGCAGAGAATGAGGCTTCACGTCACCCACCACTGCAACAGTCCATTGGCATATATTTAGGCCTAGCACACAGGCAGAGCAGAGAGGTCCCGTAACAGACGATCTGGCTTCATGTCAGCAGAGAATCAGTCTGCATGTCATAGCAGAGAATGAGGCTTCACGTCACCCACCACTGCAACAGTCCATTGGCATATATTTAGGCCTAGCACACAGGCAGAGCAGAGAGGTCCCGTAACAGACAATCTGGCTTCATGTCAGCAGAGAATCAGTCTGCATGTCATAGCAGAGAATCAGGCTTCACGTCAGCCACCACTGCAACAGTCCATTGTCATAAATTTAGGCCCAGCACCCAGGCAGAGGAGAGAGGTCCCGTAACAGACAATCTGGCTTCATGTCAGCAGAGAATTAGTCTGCATGTCATAGCAGAGAATCAGGCTTCATGTCAGCCACCACTGCAACAGTCCATTGGCATATATTTAGGCCTAGCACACAGGCAGAGGAGAGGTTCATTCAACTTTGGGTAGCCTCGCAATATAATGGTAAAATGAAAATAAAAATAGGATTGAATGAGGAAGTGCCCTGGAGTCCAATAATATATGGTTATGGGGAGGTAGTTAATGTCTAATCTGGACAAGGGACGGACAGGTCCTGTGGGATCCATGCCTGGTTCATTTTTATGAACGTCAGCTTGTCCACATTGGCTGTAGACAGGCGGCTGCGTTTGTCTGTAATGACGCCCCCTGCCGTGCTGAATACACGTTCAGACAAAACGCTGGCTGCCGGGCAGGCCAGCACCTCCAAGGCATAAAAGGCTAGCTCTGGCCACGTGGACAATTTAGAGACCCAGAAGTTGAATGGGGCCGAACCATCAGTCAGTACGTGGATGGGTGCTGCACACGTACTGTTCCACCATGTTAGTGAAATGTTGCCTCCTGCTAACACGTTGCGTATCAGGTGGTGGTGCAGTTAGCTGTGGCGTGTTGACAAAAGTTTTCCACATCTCTGCCATGCTAACCCTGCCCTCAGAGGAGCTGGCCGTGACACAGCTGCCTTGGCGACCTCTTGCTCCTCCTCTGCCTTGGCCTTGGGCTTCCACTTGTTCCCCTGTGACATTTGGGAATGCTCTCAGTAGCGCGTCTACCAACGTGCGCTTGTACTCGCGCATCTTCCTATCACGCTCCAGTGCAGGAAGTAAGGTGGGCACATTGTCTTTGTAGCGTGGATCCAGCAGGGTGGCAACCCAGTAGTCCGCACAGGTTAAAATGTGGGCAACTCTGCTGTCGTTGCGCAGGCACTGCAGCATGTAGTCGCTCATGTGTGCCAGGCTGCCCAGGGGTAAGGACAAGCTGTCCTCTGTGGGAGGCGTATCGTCATCGTCCTGCCTTTCCCCCCAGCCACGCACCAGTGATGGACCCGAGCTGCGTTGGGTGCCACCCCGCTGTGACCATGCTTCATCCTCATCCTCCTCCACCTCCTCCTCATCCTCGTCCTCCTCGTCCTCCAGTAGTGGGCCCTGGCTGGCCACATTTGTACCTGGCCTCTGCTGTTGCCAAAAACCTCCCTCTGAGTCACTTCGAAGAGACTGGCCTGAAAGTGCTAAAAATGACCCCTCTTCCTCCTCCTCCTCCTCCTCCTGGGCCACCTCCTCTTCCATCATCGCCCTAAGTGTTTTCTCAAGGAGACATAGAAGTGGTATTGTAACGCTGATAACGGTGTCATCGCCACTGGCCATGTTGGTGGAGTACTCGAAACAGCGCAACAGGGCACACAGGTCTCGCATGGAGGCCCAGTCATTGGTGGTGAAGTGGTGCTGTTCTGTAGTGCGACTGACCCGTGCGTGCTGCAGCTGAAACTCCACTATGGCCTGCTGCTGCTCGCACAGTCTGTCCAGCATGTGCAAGGTGGAGTTCCACCTGGTGGGCACGTCGCATATGAGGCGGTGAGCGGGAAGGCCGAAGTTACGCTGTAGCGCAGACAGGCGAGCAGCAGCAGGATGTGAACGCCGGAAGCGCGAACAGACGGCCCGCACTTTATGCAGCAGCTCTGACATGTCGGGGTAGTTGTGAATGAACTTCTGCACCACCAAATTCAGCACATGCGCCAAGCAAGGGATGTGCGTCAAATTGGCTAGTCCCAGAGCTGCAACGAGATTTCGCCCATTATCACACACCACCAGGCCGGGCTTGAGGCTCACCGGCAGCAACCACTCGTCGGTCTGTTGTTCAATACCCCGCCACAACTCCTGTGCGGTGTGGGGCCTGTCCCCCAAACATATGAGTTTCAGAATGGCCTGCTGACGTTTACCCCTGGCTGTGCTGAAGTTGGTGGTGAAGGTGTGTGGCTGACTGGATGAGCAGGTGGAAGAAGAGGAGGAGGAAGCCGAGAAGGAGGAGGTGGCAACAGGAGGCAAAGAATGTTGCCCTGCGATCCTTGGCGGCGGAAGGACGTGCGCCAAACAGCTCTCCGCCTGGGGCCCAGCTGCCACTACATTTACCCAGTGTGCAGTTAGGGAGATATAGCGTCCCTGGCCGTGCTTACTGGTCCACGTATCTGTGGTTAGGTGGACCTTGCTACAGATGGCGTTGCGCAGTGCACACTTGATTTTATCGGATACTTGGTTGTGCAGGGAAGGCACGGCTCTCTTGGAGAAGTAGTGCCGGCTGGGAACAACATACTGTGGGACAGCAAGCGACATGAGCTGTTTGAAGCTGTCTGTGTCCACCAGCCTAAATGACAGCATTTCATAGGCCAGTAGTTTAGAAATGCTGGCATTCAGGGCCAGGGATCGAGGGTGGCTAGGTGGGAATTTACGCTTTCTATCAAATGTTTGTGAGATGGAGAGCTGAACGCTGCCGTGTGACATGGTTGAGACGCTTGGTGACGGAGGTGGTGGTGGTGGTGTTGGTGGTACATCCCCTGTTTGCTGGGCGGCAGGTGCCAACGTTCCTCCAGAGGCGGAGGAAGAGGCCGAGGCGGCAGCAGCAGAATAGGCCGAGGCGGCAGCAGCAGAAGAGGTAGCAGGGGGAGCCTGAGTGACTTCCTTGGTTTTAAGGTGTTTACTCCACTGCAGTTCATGCTTTGCATGCAGGTGCCTGGTCATGCAGGTTGTGCTCAGGTTCAGAACGTTAATGCCTCGCTTCAGGCTCTGATGGCACAGCGTGCAAACCACTCGGGTCTTGTCGTCAGCACATTGTTTGAAGAAGTGCCATGCCAGGGAACTCCTTGAAGCTGCCTTTGGGGTGCTCGGTCCCAGATGGCGGCGGTCAGTAGCAGGCGGAGTCTCTTGGCGGCGGGTGTTCTGCTTTTGCCCACTGCTCCCTCTTTTGCTACGCTGTTGGCTCGGTCTCACCACTGCCTCTTCCTCCGAACTGTGAAAGTCAGTGGCACGACCTTCATTCCATGTGGGGTCTAGGACCTCATCGTCCCCTGCATCGTCTTCCACCCAGTCTTGATCCCTGACCTCCTGTTCAGTCTGCACACTGCAGAAAGACGCAGCAGTTGGCACCTGTGTTTCGTCATCATCAGAGACATGCTGAGGTGGTATTCCCATGTCCTCATCATCAGGAAACATAAGTGGTTGTGCGTCAGTGCATTCTATGTCTTTCACCGCTGGGGAAGGGCTAGGTGGATGCCCTTGGGAAACCCTGCCAGCGGAGTCTTCAAACAGCATAAGAGACTGCTGCATAACTTGAGGCTGAGACAGTTTCCCTGGTATGCATGGGGGTGATGTGACAGACTGATGGGGTTGGTTTTCAGGCGCCATCTGTGCGCTTTCTGCAGAAGACTGGGTGGGAGATAATGTGAACGTGCTGGATCCACTGTCGGCCACCCAATTGACTAATGCCTGTACCTGCTCAGGCCTTACCATCCTTAGAACGGCATTGGGCCCCACCATATATCGCTGTAAATTCTGGCGGCTACTGGGACCTGAGGTAGTTGGTACACTAGGACGTGTGGATGTGGCAGAACGGCCACGTCCTCTCCCAGCACCAGAGGGTCCACTAACACCACCACGACCATGTCCACGTCCGCGTCCCTTACTAGATGTTTTTCTCATTGTTATGGTTCACCACAACAACAAATATATTATTTGGCCCAATGTATTGTATTCAAATTCAGCGGGATATAAATTTGAGGCCTAGTATTTAGGCGCTGGGTGACCGGTATGGATTTAGTGACAGAATTAGACTTGGAAATGCACAGAAGCGTGTGTGTGTGAAGTTATTCTGAATGACCCAATGTGCACCTTGAATATTATATACCCTTTTAGGGATAGATTTCAAATAGCTCTGATATAGCAGAAACCACTAAATTATGAAATTGCTAAATTGGGAATTGTATTTCAACCCAGAACAAAAAATGTGCTTTGACGGACACTAAATAACTTTCCCAGCCACAACAGGACAGCGTTAACGAGAGATTTAGCAGGATATAAATTTGAGGCCTAGTATTTAGGCGCTGGGTGACCGGTATGGATTTAGTGACAGAATTAGACTTGGAAATGCACAGAAGCGTGTGTGTGTGAAGTTATTCTGAATGACCCAATGTGCACCTTGAATATTATATACCCTTTTAGGGATAGATTTCAAATAGCTCTGATATAGCAGAAACCACTAAATTATGAAATTGCTAAATTGGGAATTGTATTTCAACCCAGAACAAAAAATGTGCTTTGACGGACACTAAATAACTTTCCCAGCCACAACAGGACAGCGTTAACGAGAGATTTAGCAGGATATAAATTTGAGGCCTAGTATTTAGGCGCTGGGTGACAGGTATGGGTTTAGTGACAGAATTAGACTTGGAAATACACAGTAGCGGGTGTGTGTGAAGTTATTCTGAATGACCCAATGTGCACCTTGAATATTATATACCCTTTTAGGGATAGATTTCAAATAGCTCTGATATAGCAGAAACCACTAAATTATGAAATTGCTAAATTGGGAATTGTATTTCAACCCAGAACAAGAAATGTGCTTGAACGGACACTAAATAACTCGCCCAGCTACAGCACTAAGGACAGATTTAGCTGGATATAAATTTGAGGCCTAGTATTTAGGCGCTGGGTGACAGGTATGGGTTTAGTGACAGAATTAGACTTAGAAATACACAGTAGCGGGTGTGTGTGAAGTTATTCTGAATGACCCAATGTGCACCTTGAATATTATATACCCTTTTAGGGATAGATTTCAAATAGCTCTGATATAGCAGAAACCACTAAATTATGAAATTGCTAAATTGGGAATTGTATTTCAACCCAGAACAAAAAATGTGCTTTGACGGACACTAAATAACTTTCCCAGCCACAACAGGACAGCGTTAACGAGAGATTTAGCAGGATATAAATTTGAGGCCTAGTATTTAGGCGCTGGGTGACAGGTATGGGTTTAGTGACAGAATTAGACTTAGAAATACACAGTAGCGGGTGTGTGTGAAGTTATTCTGAATGACCCAATGTGCACCTTGAATATTATATACCCTTTTAGGGATAGATTTCAAATAGCTCTGATATAGCAGAAACCACTAAATTATGAAATTGCTAAATTGGGAATTGTATTTCAACCCAGAACAAAAAATGTGCTTTGACGGACACTAAATAACTTTCCCAGCCACAACAGGACAGCGTTAATGAGAGATTTAGCAGGATATAAATTTGAGGCCTAGTATTTAGGCGCTGGGTGACAGGTATGGGTTTAGTGACAGAATTAGACTTGGAAATACACAGTAGCGGGTGTGTGTGAAGTTATTCTGAATGACCCAATGTGCACCTTGAATATTATATACCCTTTTAGGGATAGATTTCAAATAGCTCTGATATAGCAGAAACCACTAAATTATGAAATTGCTAAATTGGGAATTGTATTTCAACCCAGAACAAGAAATGTGCTTGAACGGACACTAAATAACTCGCCCAGCTACAGCACTAAGGACAGATTTAGCTGGATATAAATTTGAGGCCTAGTATTTAGGCGCTGGGTGACAGGTATGGGTTTAGTGACAGAATTAGACTTGGAAATGCACAGTAGCGGGTGTGTGAAGTTATTCTGAATGTCCCTATGTGCACCTTCAATATGATCTACCCTTTTAGGGATAGATTTCAAATAGCTCTGATATAGCAGAAACCACTAAATTATGAAATTGCTAAATTGGGAATTGTATTTCAACCCAGAACAAGAAATGTGCTTGAACGGACACTAAATAACTCGCCCAGCTACAGCACTAAGGACAGATTTAGCTGGATATAAATTTGAGGCCTAGTATTTAGGCGCTGGGTGACAGGTATGGGTTTAGTGACAGAATTAGACTTGGAAATACACAGTAGCGGGTGTGTGTGAAGTTATTCTGAATGACCCAATGTGCACCTTGAATATTATATACCCTTTTAGGGATAGATTTCAAATAGCTCTGATATAGCAGAAACCACTAAATTATGAAATTGCTAAATTGGGAATTGTATTTCAACCCAGAACAAAAAATGTGCTTTGACGGACACTAAATAACTTTCCCAGCCACAACAGGACAGCGTTAACGAGAGATTTAGCAGGATATAAATTTGAGGCCTAGTATTTAGGCGCTGGGTGACAGGTATGGGTTTAGTGACAGAATTAGACTTGGAAATACACAGTAGCGGGTGTGTGTGAAGTTATTCTGAATGACCCAATGTGCACCTTGAATATTATATACCCTTTTAGGGATAGATTTCAAATAGCTCTGATATAGCAGAAACCACTAAATTATGAAATTGCTAAATTGGGAATTGTATTTCAACCCAGAACAAGAAATGTGCTTGAACGGACACTAAATAACTCGCCCAGCTACAGCACTAAGGACAGATTTAGCTGGATATAAATTTGAGGCCTAGTATTTAGGCGCTGGGTGACAGGTATGGGTTTAGTGACAGAATTAGACTTGGAAATGCACAGTAGCGGGTGTGTGAAGTTATTCTGAATGTCCCTATGTGCACCTTCAATATGATCTACCCTTTTAGGGATAGATTTCAAATAGCTCTGATATAGCAGAAACCACTAAATTATGAAATTGCTAAATTGGGAATTGTATTTCAACCCAGAACAAGAAATGTGCTTGAACGGACACTAAATAACTCGCCCAGCTACAGCACTAAGGACAGATTTAGCTGGATATAAATTTGAGGCCTAGTATTTAGGCGCTGGGTGACAGGTATGGGTTTAGTGACAGAATTAGACTTGGAAATGCACAGTAGCAGGTGTGTGAAGTTATTCTGAATGTCCCTATGTGCACCTTCAATATGATCTACCCTTTTAGGGATAGATTTCAAATAGCTCTGATATAGCAGAAACCACTAAATTATGAAATTGCTAAATTGGGAATTGTATTTCAACCCAGAACAAGAAATGTGCTTGAACGGACACTAAATAACTCGCCCAGCTACAGCACTAACGACAGATTTAGCTGGATATGAATTTGAGGCCTAGTATTTAGGCGCTGGGTGACAGGTATGGGTTTAGTGACAGAATTAGACTTGGAAATGCACAGTAGCGGGTGTGTGAAGTTATTCTGAATGACCCTATGTGCACCTTGAATATTATATACCCTTTTAGGGATAGATTTCAAATAGCTCTGATACAGCAGAAACCACTAAATTTTTAAATTGCTAAATTGGGAATTGTATTTCAACCCAGAACAAAAAATGTGCTTTGACGGACACTAAATAACTTTCCCAGCCACAACAGGACAGCGGTAACGAGAGATTTAGCGGGATATAAATTTGAGGCCTAGTATTTAGGCGCTGGGTGACCGGTATGGATTTAGTGACAGAATTAGACTGGGATATGGCCAAAAAATAACCACACTATTGCTGGTTAAATGCACTTGGTGATGGGCGCAGCTTGCCCCTGATGTAGTATATGGCCAAAAAATGAACAGACTATTGCTGGTTAAATGCACTTGGTGTCACAGCTTGACCAACCACACTACTGAGGGTTAAATGCACTTGGTGACGGGCGCAGCTTGCCCCTGATGTAGTATATGGCCAAAAAATGAACAGACTATTGCTGGTTAAATGCACTTGGTGTGATAGCTTGACCAACCACACTACTGAGGGTTAAATGCACTTGGTGACGGGCGCAGCTTGCCCCTGATGTAGTATATGGCCAAAAAATAAACAGACTATTGCTGGTTAAATGCACTTGGTGTGACAGCTTCACCCTGATGTAGGCTTTAGCCAAAAAACAAACGCACCATTGAGGGTTAAATGCACTTGGTGACAGGCGCAGCTTGCCCCTGATGTAGTATATGGCCAAAAAATAAACAGACTATTGCTGGTTAAATGCACTTGGTGTGACAGCTTCACCCTGATGTAGGCTTTAGCCAAAAAACAACCACACCATTGAGGGTTAAATGCACTTGGTCGCAGCTTGTGCTGGTGCACCACAAGACACAAAATGGCCGCCGATCACCCCAGAAAAATGTGACTGACAAACGGTCTGGGCAGCCTAAAAACAGTGAGCAATTGAGGATCAGCAGCTCAATGATCCACAGCTGCAGATCGATCAGTTAATCAAGTCCTTTGGAGGAGTTAATCTGCCTAATCTCGCCCTACTGTCGCAGCCGCAACCTCTCCCTACGCTAATCAGAGCAGAGTGATGGGCGGCGCTATGTGACTCCAGCTTAAATAGAGGCTGGGTCACATGGTGCTCTGGCCAATCACAGCCATGCCAATAGTAGGCATGGCTGTGATGGCCTCTTGGGGCAAGTAGTATGACGCTTGTTGATTGGCTGCTTTGCAGCCTTTCAAAAAGCGCCAAGAAAGCGTCACAAAAGCGCGAAGAAAGCGACGAACACCGAACCCGAACCCGGACTTTTACGAAAATGTCCGAGTTCGGGTCCGTGTCACGGACACCCCAAAATTCGGTACGAACCCGAACTATACAGTTCGAGTTCGCTCATCCCTAATGCTTAATACTAATAGCCTACACCCGGTGTTATATACCCATAGGTACCCAGGGTAGGACCAAGTGGTAAGTCCTGGCAGGTCTAGTAACGTCACGGGTAACCCTGCTGCTTCGGGAATGGTTAGAGGAGTTTTTGACCCCTCCTTCCGTTTGTTATTTGTTCAGGATTGCTCCCATCCTGAGGTGTCTTCCAGGAATTCCATGGGATTATCATACCCTCCTCCTGTGAATTGCATGGAGAAGCTAATACCTCCCCTTCTGTGCCTTTGCCTAAGGTATGGTGCCTCAAACCTTAGACCACTTTTAGCTACCCATAGTTAACATAGTGATTGTGCTATAAGCCTTATATTTTGACTTTGGTGCAGGGAAGGGAATACAGGACCTTCCATTTGCAGGCATTTCATTACATAATGGTTGGATTACAGAGTCAAGACACCTCCATGCTTTCTTTGGTATCGGTGGACAATACTTAAAAGTCAGTCAATAGTGAGTTCTTAGTGCAGACCTTTGGTTCACTGGTTATACCGAGAGGGTAACTGTTATTAATGCAGGCAGGAACCTCAGGGTAGCTGTTTCATGTTTGTCCTTGCATGTCTTTATGTGTAATACATTCAGCACTTGGCAAGGATTTAGCTACAGTTTAGTATATCTAAGCTGGAATGGTTTATTCCAGCTTAGCTCCCCCTCTGTGCAGGTTTGGACTATTCCCACAGCCTACACACTGGGTGGAGAAGGAAGTTGGAGTGAGTGTAGACCACCCCTTCTAGGAGTAGGGTGGGTGTGTTAGGAGCTCCCCGATATAGGGAACAAAGCCAGGACCAAGTGTGCTGAGACATTGATCAAAACACCCAGCCTGAGCCCTGCAGCCTCAGCTGGATTACAAGACAGCAGACAACCTCCAGTTCCAGGAAGAAAGCATTCCCTGAGAATATAACTGTGAGTAAAGTCCAGAGACCTAGGAGAAGCCATATTCCTCCTCAGCTAGTCAGTCCCCACAAAAGCAGAAGATATAAAGAAGTGAAGAAGCCAAAATTCCTGCCACAGTTTTAGAGCTACTAAGCAGACGTTCTTTCCTGCAAGCTCCAGGTTTATGGTGCAGAAGATTCATTCCTGCCAACCATTGTTAAAGCTTGCTGGGACCTAAGACCAAAGCTCTACATTGCTTGGATGAAAGTTACCTTTAGTAAAAACAAGTTTGAACTTCACCTAAAGGTCTGGACATCAATTTCTGCTGCAAAATCCCTCTATTACTCCTCCTAACACTACACTAAAATTTATTGCAAGTGAGCCAGGAGCCAGGAGTCCAGCCGTACCCAGGTAGGAGACACCGTTGACACCATTATCATCAACTTACCGAGACATTATAGGCAATGACACCACTCTGGCATTCCTAACCTGGCATGTGCGTTATAACACCTTGGGAGGGCCCTGTGATAGTACCCTGTGCACGCTGCAATTGGCATCACAAACAACTACAAAACATAGACTATAATCTACACCTGACCCAGCCATTGCATAATTTGGCATCAGTGTGTATCCTGCTTATTGCACAGGCACTTTTTAGCACGATTTTTTTCTTGCTAAAAAGTGCGTCTTATAAAGCAACAAAAACGGTATCTCTCTGTGTACTATATATTCCGAATAGTTGTGTATGGACATAAAACAGTTAACACTGGTAGTTAGTTAGGTTTACGTGGAGACCGGCTGCACCAGTCTCCTCTAATTAGTAAGAGAGTCTTAGCTAAGCAGAGCTAGAGACAAGATCTACATGCGTGAGCTCCTAGAAAGTCTAAAATAGAGGCCTTAAGGGCTCATGCACACAAACGCGTGCCAGCCATGCCTGTGCCTCAGACCAAAAATTGTGGTCCACAATGCACTGACACTGACCATAGGGCTGCCATATGTGGATGCAGGACCCATTCACTTGAATGGGGTGCAAAATCCGCATCCAACAGACCGGAACACAAAAAGGTAGTGCATGCACTACTTTTTTGTGATGCAGAAGCATGACAGAAAACCCACGGAAGCACTCCGCAGTGGGGTTTCGCAACACACCTTCCACATTTGCGGGCCGCAATACGGGCACCGGCCAACAATGGTCATATGCATGAGCCCTAACTGTGAGATTACCAACTGAGGAAAAGAGCACAGATATCTACACAAGGTTCAGAAACATCAAGCCCATGCACAAGATTCCAACAATAAGGTACTGCTTGTTTATGGCATTAAGACTTTACTGCTTGCGGAAATTAATAGTTGCCTCTGGCACCCACCACACTTTGAGATGGATTGGCCACTTGAATCTAATATTTGCACCCCTTAGCTTGGGAATAGCAGGAGAAAATGAGAACGGAATTGCTTGCCTGTGGTTATTTGGGAAGATTACAAAATATGTTTAGAGCGAAACTCAGGGAGGATTACTACTATCATTGCTACTACCTATACACAACTATTGGGAGAAGCCTACTCTGCAATGTACCTCAAAACTGTGCCTTTTGCTGCTGTGTGAATTTAGGGGGTCATTTAGCAAATAGAAATATGCCTAAATAGGCGTATTTCTGGTGCAGATTGTGGCACAAAGGTTTTTTCTTGCCACAATCTGGGACTTCTCCCCTCTTAAGCAAGGTCTACAAAAGTGTGAATGGCAAGGCAGGCCCATCTCATTTACCATTTTCTACGCCTGTCTTACATTTAGAACTGGTGGTGGATCCGCTGAAGTCATTTAGAGGTTGCGACCTTTTCATAACTCCAGCGGATCAACCGCTAGGTATAGGCGTTACTAAGGCCTGAGTGGTGTTACAACTACTGCACCCTGCTACTATCTTTAATGGGCCAATATAATGTCGTCTTATGTATGTCTTTCCAGGTCCTCCACAATGTGCATTCATAATCTGTCTGTAACTGTTATGTTCATGAAATGTGCCTGGTTCACCAGCAGGTGGCAGAAAACACAGCAGAGCTATACTTACATAGAATGGAGCTTTCCATTCCATTCTAACCCCCCTCTGTGGAGAAGTGGGCGAGTCGCACTTCCTGCAGGAAGGGTGGGAACCAGTGAGAGTTAGTCTAGTTTACCCCCAGCTAGGGGAGAGGTGTGCAGGGGCACGTCTCTGCTAGACATGCCTACTCCAGCCAGAGCACCTTAAGCTCTGCTAACCATGGAGGCCACAGCTTGAAGCCTCAGGAGCCAGGAGGAAAATTCCCTAGTATAACCTAGAGCCACACTACAGAGAGAAATAGCAGCATACAGAAGAAGCTGAGCTATACAGTAAGCCTGTCAGTAGAGCAGAGTGAGAGAAAGATATAGCGGAGTGGAGTTTGCCTGCCAGTTTAATGCTAAAGCCTGCTGGGACCAAGACAAAGATTGAAGATTATTTCTGATGAACTGATGAATTCAAGTAAAGCTGCTGTTCAACTATATACAAGGTCAGGACTCAATTTGTCTTGCAAATTCCTCAATTATTCCCCCTATTTATTGCTTCGGAGCCAAAGCATGGGGTCCAGCCATATCCAGGTAGGAGCACCATTACACACATAAAGGGACATTTTAGGCCGCACTATACCACTCGGCATTCCTATACCTGGGTCACACGACATAGAGGGCCCTAGGTGGAGGCGCCCGTTGCACATCTAAAACGCCGGTCTTAATGAATGTGCCCCTTTATTTATTGCAACCAAACAGGCCTGATTATTGAATCCATGAACCTTTTGCCAGCCATATTCCTGCTGTCCTGCCTTGCACCCTTCTAACCTGTCCCCACAAGGCCCAACATGTGTCCTGAGGGAAGCTGAGTGTGCCCTCCCTACACTGCTGAACAGCCCCAGGGGACACCAATGTGAAGACAGCCACTGTGAACCACTGCCACTCCTGTCTGTGCCACCACTACCACTCCCATTTTCCTCACAGCTTTCCCCCTGCGGCTCGCTGCATTTGAAGTATTTGGTAATACGCTGTATGACAAATGTTGGTATTGGTGCAAGACCATTGTTTATCACAGAGTAATAGATTTTAACTAAGCAATAGGCACCCATTACAGCCAGTGAATGGTTTCTAAATGTCCAGAGCCAATGCAGAAGATGGAGGTTTAGGCCTCATGCATACAACCATGTTTTTGGTCCGCATCTGATCCCTATTATTTTCATTTCTATGGGGCTGCAAAAAAATGTGAAAAGCACACTGATGTCATCTGTGTGCTGTCCGCATCTGTGCAGCTGGTCGCATATTATAGAACATGTCCTATTCTTGTCAATTTTGTGGACAACAATAGGCATTTCTACCAAGAAATTGCAGCAGGAACACAATCAGTATTCGTATTTCCAGATCCACAGTTTTCGGATCGCAAAATACATACCACCACATTCATGCATTTATGTCGCCCAAAGGGAATAAGGAGCATTTAAATGTATCATTATACATCTGACAACTTTAATGCTGATCATGAGAGCCCAAATGTGGACAGAGCAGTGAATGGTAATACACCAACTTTGCGCATCAAGAAAGCTTGTCCTGCCCCTGCATAAGCACAGGTTGATTTTATGGGAGCAAAGTTATAACATGATAATGAAATGTGCTGTTACAGTATATTAGAGATTCTTGAAATATTGCTGCTCTATAAAGAATTTCTACCAGATTATTGATGGGCAAATAGTGCAGGATATGAAGAAACATGTCAATATTTCTCTGGTATCCACATTCTGTGTAATGCTCCAGTAATAGATGACACTATTATTCTTTGAATTTTAAACTAGGTCTTCATATATGATGTAATTTTGTGATTTATAATGCACAAGGCCGTTTTGGTAATGCAATTTAACACTTTAAAATGCTCATAAAGCAGTAGTTTATTCACATTAAGTTGCCATTGAGTGTTATAGACAATCATGCCATGCTAAAGCTGAGATCTGTGCAACCCAGTACAGCTCTCAACCCTGGAGGCAAAATGTATCCCATCATAAAGAATGGGTGCCATTAGATGTCCATTAATTAGTATAAGGTTATGAATATGGGTGTAGAGGTAGCAGCTGACAATGAGCACTGGTTTAATCTGCCACACATGCCGCACTAACATTTCAAATGGCACATGGAAGGTAGGATTTATACTACTCACAAAAAGTTAGGGATATTTAGCTTGTGGGTGAAATTTCAGTATGAACCTAAAATGCACTCTAATCTTTACAGGTAAACTTAATGTGACCTTCTCTAAACTTTTGAATGCACATGTCCAATGGTTCAATGTTTTAAGGTGTTTGATCCATGATTCGCCTAATAATTTCCTGGTTCAATTAGAATTGGTATTCAAACAGTCCTCCTCATCATGCTGTTCACATTTTGACATCATGAGACCAAGACGACACCTAATAATCGATCAACAGTACCTCCCCATTGCAAGGCTTCAAGCAGGATGTTCTCAGACCGAAAAGGCCACTGAGCTTAAACTGTCACAGAATGTCATCAGCAGGTTGCAACAGAGAAACTGGAAGAGTCACAGAAAGGCATAGAAGTGGATGTTCTTTGGCCACATCCCACACTGATGACCGCTTCATTGTGAACAATGCCATGCAAAACCAAATGATGAATGCCACACAACTCCACACAACTGTGGTCTGCGTGCTAGGTGATGTGCAAGTCTACCTGACCATAGGCGCCATCGTCTTGCATGGGCCAGGGAGCATCTACACTGGATAAGGGACCAGTGGGTCTTAGTGCTGTTCACTGATCAAAGTTGATTTATGCTGAGCAGAAATGACATCCGCCAACGATTTTGGAGACATCAAGGAGAGTGCTATGAATCAGCTACCGTTGTCACCAAATTGAGCCTTTGGTGGCGGTGAGGGTGTTACAGTGTGGACAGGTGTGTCTAGTCAATACAGAACTGCCCTACACTTTGTGAATGGTACAATGACAAGCCCATACTACTTGAATAACATCATTAATCCAGTCATTTTACTTCTGCATGAACAACATAGACCTAATTTCTTCTTCATGGACGACAATGCGCCAGCTCATCGAGGTCGCATCATTAGGGAACGGCTGCTGGAGACTGGGGTACCTCAAATGAAGTGGCCTGCACTTTCAACAGACCTGAATCCCATTGAAAACCTATGGGATAAGCTGAGTCGCTGTGTAGAGGCTCGTAACTCTGTACCCCAGAACCTCAATGACCTGAGGGCCGTCCTTCAAGAAGAGTGGGATGTCATGTCTCAGCAGACAATAGGTTGACTTGTGAACAGCATAAGACGTAGTTGTCAAGCTGTGATTGATGCTCAAGGACACGTTTTTGAGCCATTGACATTTTTTGCGGGAGTATACCTACCACTGTTGCTGGCTTTTGTTTCAATAAATTGTTTGATATGAGGAAATCACCATAGCATGCTGCTACTTAAATGCCCTACTTTCACGATATAATATCACTGTAGCTTGAACTTTTTATGTTCTACATAAATTTCACCCGAAAGCCAAATCTCCCCAACTTATATTCTAGATTTATCTGATTCCTCCAGTCAAGTGACCAGTGACCTATCTCCTGACTAGTGATGAGCGGCAGGGGCAATATTCGAATTTGCGATTTTCATCTTATATTTATTTTCTTGATTGCAAAAAATCGGCAATGTAATATGCGCTTATTGTGCATGCAATACAGGCGTGTCACTGTTGCTGCATTTTTCAAACTGCTAGAAGTTTCCTGAGACTGGAGAAAATAATTGGCATGGCAGAACATTACAATAGCTTTATATGCAGATAGAGTGCTCCAATATTTTTGTGATTGCGCAAATCGGCAATTAAAGATGCGTATATTTTTGTGCAATACGCGTGATTTCAAATTTTAGCAGGTCTGACTACATATTACTGATTGGTGCACTAACTATGGTCACACTACTTAACACCCTGCACTGGAACCCTGTCAGCTACACTATATCATGATCTAACCTACACTGACTATCTCCCACTAACTATCTATATTATATATACACTCACCTAAAGAATTATTAGGAACACCATACTAATACACCCTTTTGCCTTCAGAACTGCCTTAATTCTACATGGCATTGATTCAACAAGGTGCTGTTAGCATTCTTTAGAAATGTTGGCCCATATTGATAGGATAGCATCTTGCAGTTGATGGAGATTTGAGGGATGCACATCCAGGGCACGAAGCTCCCGTTCCACCACATCCCAAAGATGCTCTATTGGGTTGAGATCTGGTGACTGTGGAGCCATTTTAGTACAGTGAACTCATTGTCATGTTCAAGAAACCAATTTGAAATGATTCAAGCTTTGTGACATGGTGCATTATCCTGCTGAAAGTAGCCATTAGAGGATGGGTACATGGTGGTCATAAAGGGATGGACATGGTCAGAAACAATGCTCAGGTAGCCAGTGGCATTTAAACGATGGCCAATTGGCACTAAGGGGCCTAAAGTGTACCCAGGAAACATCCCCCACACCATTACAACACCACCACCAGCCTGCACAAGACATGATGGATGCATGTTCTCATTCTGTTTACGCCAAATTCGGACTCTACCATTTGAATGTCTCAACAGAAATCGAGACTCATCAGACCAGGCAACATTTTTCCAGTCTTCAACAGTCCAATTTTGGTGAGCTTGTGCAAATTATAGCCTCTTTTTCCTATTTGTGGTGGAGATGAGTGGTACCCGGTGGGGTCTTCTGCTGTTGTAGCCCATCCGCCTCAAAGTTGTGCGTGTTGTGGCTTCACAAATGCTTTGCTGCATACTTCGGTTGTAACGAGTGGTTATTTCAGTCAACGTTGCTCTTCTATCAGCTTGAATCAGTCGGCCCATTCTCCTTTGACCTCTAGCATCAACAAGGCATTTTCGCCCACAGGACTGCCGCATACTGGATGTTTTTCCCTTTTCACACCATTCTTTGTAAACCCTAGAAATGGTTGTGCGTGAAAATCCCAGTAACTGAGCAGATTGTGAAATACTCAGACCGGCCCGTCTGGCACCAACAACCATGCCACACTCAAAATTGCTTAAATCACCTTTCTTTCCCATTCTGACATTCAGTTTGGAGTTCAGGAGATTGTCTTGACCAGGACCACAACCCTACATGCATTGAAGCAACTGCCATGTGATTGGTTGACTAGATAATCGCATTAATGAGAAATAGAACAGGTGCTCCTAATAATTCTTTAGGTGAGTGTATAAGCTAACTAACTATCTAATGTAATTAAACAGTAAAGCACAGAGCACAGCAATGACACTGCTGTCTCTCTCAGAACCCAATAAAACTACAGAAAATGGCTGCTGGGGAGGTTCTTATATAGTAAGAGGTAGGCAACTTTCCTATTGGTTGCTAGGGATGTTGCTTATTTCAGACAAAGACATTGCAGCCTTCTCATTGGCCCACAAGCAAGAAGGGAGGTTACTGATGGGAAAAAAAAATCTAGAATAATCAAGAATACAAATATAGAGCATTATATTCTAAATATTGGGGAATTCTCGAAGTGGCGATATTTGCAATTAAAATTAGCGAATCGAATATTTGCGCCCAACACTACTTCTGACCCTGTACTTTACAGTATTGCATGGTACCAATGTTGATGACTAGGTATGTGTAGCTCATGACAAACACACTTAGTAGAAAGAAGATTCTGCAAGTCACACCATGTGTGAAAGCAATTAGAGGCAAAAGATCCTAGGCCCAACGGTGGCTGCTCACCCACTTGTTTGTAGGTCTATCATGCTATCCTGTCCCTTGTTTTATCATTTTATCTAAGGTCGAGTGAATCAAGCTCCAAATCCTAGATCCGAAGTCTATTCACTCCAAACTTTGTTTTAATGCTGTACAGAGATGCATCTCCGTACAGCAATAAAATGCATGGGTTCCAGCGAGGCGAAGTGAGTTATTTCCGAAGTCTCACAAGACTTCCGTGAATAACTTCGGCCATCGATTTTTAAACTTTGAAACCATTTTAAAACATGGATGCGAAGTCGCTTCGGTACCGACTAATACCTCGGTACTGAAGCCAACATCGGATAAATGTTTTAAAATGGTTTTAAAGTTTTAAAAAATCAAATCCCAAAGTTATCCACTAAAATCCTGCGAGACTTCGGAAATAACAAATTTGCCTCTCCGGAACCCATACATTTGAATGCTGTACGGAGACTAATCTCCATACAGCATTCAATCAAAGTTTTAAATGAAGCGACTTTGGATCTATGATCCTAAGCTTTCTTCGCTCAACACTAATGTTATCCAATAAATTATCTATTCTTCAGTTCAGTGCTTCAGTGCTATTCCCTCAAACACACTTAGCAGGCATACTACAGAAACAACTGGGCATGAGGTCCCTCAATAGTGTTAAATCAACCAAAGCAAGACTTCCGGTACTGGGAGAGCTCTTTTGAGATATTCTAGATTCCCTTTAAAATTAGGGTTTCTAAGAGGGTTTGTCTATGTTGAGTATTTCAGTTATTTCTCAGTCTATATAGAAATGATATATTTATCAGATAAATTGGCACAGTAGAATTTGTGATAAAATAGAAAACACCTCTATTGTAAGCAAAACGAGCCTTAGGGCTATGTGACCACCATAGATGGTGCTTGTTACCACCATGAATCTTGTATAACAGTTTTATTTATTTTTTTGTATAGTTTGTTATATAATTACTTTATGTTCTGAGTTGCTATTTGGTCGCTGTCACTCGCTCCTGTTGCACGCCCTCCCTTCCTTTGGCATTAGAGACCAGGCCTTTTCCTGGCCCTATCCATTACAGTTAACAGAACCATGCTCTCTCCAGTCTTACAGGTCCACTGTGGGGACAACATTTGAATCTGTCCTGTGGTTAAAACCACACATCAAAACTCTTACCTCCACCTAACACTTTCAATTCAAGAATATTGCTTCTATTTGTTCCTTCCTCACCACTGCATCAACTAAAATGCTAGTGCACGCCCTTGTCATCTCCCGTCTGGACTACTGCAACATCCCCCTTTGCAGCCTCCCATCTAATACTCTTACATCCCTCCAATCTATCCTCAACTCTGCTCCCCATTTAATCCAACTTTCCCTATGTCCCTCCTCTGCCTCTCCCCTGTGAAAAATCTCTTCACTAGTTCCCCTTTGCCCAGCAAATTCAGTTTAAGATACTGACAACTACATATAAGGAGGTCCATAATCTGTTCCCTCCTCTTTGACCTGCTTTCCTGATAAATTCCCAGACATAATCTCCGATCCTCACAAGACCTTCTCTGTTCTGCACTCATCTCTTCCTCACACAATCATGTACAAGATTTCTCATGTGCATCCCCCATGCTCTGGAACTCACTAACCCAGCACATCAGACTCTCTCCAACATCCAAACCTTTAAAAGCAACCTGAAACCCTATTTCTTCAGGAAAGCCAACCAACTACAATGAGCATGCTGCCTCCTTACAACCAGATAAGCAGATTTTACCCTCGCCTACTGTGTCTTTCCACTTTCCCATGTATATTGTAAGCTGTCTTGGGCAGGGTCCTCTCCCCCTGTGTACCAGTTTGTTACTAAGTTCATGTGCACTATGCTTGTGGTATTTTATATAATGTAGGCATACCCCTCTTAGGGTGGGTTCACATCACCGTTTAGCTTTCTCTTCTTTTTTTCTGTCTAAAAAACTGATCTCCGATGGAAATGTCTCAAACGGATGACAACTGATGCAACGGGATCCATTTTGTCTTTCATCTTCTCTTCTTCTGATGGCTCAGAAGAACAGAAAGCTAAACGGTGATGTGAACCCACCCTTAGATGTACAGCACCATGGAATTACTGGTGCTTTAAACAAAATAATAATACTAATAATATTTACTTAGATATTGTGTGGCAATGCTACCTGGGCACAGTCAAACATTTTTGCAGTGTATGGTGGTGGTGAGGGTGACCATACATTATATGCTTAGTATCATTCAATGTAAAGGCTGCCCTGATTGTATATTTTTGTGCATGAAGCAATCATCCTATTCAAAGGATGTTTGCACAGCAAGTTACACAATACGACACTGTAATGCCAGAATCAAACTCTTTGGGGTCATTGCTATATGGACCCGCTGTTTACTCTCTATATCTAAGTTGTTCACAAGAAAGCCCATGCTTCTCTTTACAAGGATGCATGGGACCACATCAAGATAAATAAGAATCTTTCATAGTGCATACAATAGTGATCATTTATATGAAAGCAGCATATAAAACCCTTTAATTTTCCTCAATAGGAGTCTAATGGCCTTCCAGTTTCCACAAGTCAAGGTTTCAAAGATACACGGTGGCCCACGAAAAAGTAGCCCTGCCTCCAGCGATAGTATGACAAGATGAACGAGCAAGTGGTTTGTTCTTTTTTAATTAACCACAAGTCACAAAACATGTCTATGCATCTTTTGGCACGTCGGATTATGTTGGCTGATATTGCTTGCAGCTCTTTAACAGGCATGCTGCGGAAGAAAAAATGTCCTTCTTTTTCCAACAAGATGGGGCAACATGCCATACCTCTTGGAACTCACTGGCACAGGTTTATAAACTGTTTATAGAGGAGTGAAGGGGTTATGGCCACTACGTTCTCCTGACTTTTCCACATCCGTGGGGAAATTTAAAACATAAAGTATCTGCTAGCAATCCACATCCCCTGGATGAACTTGAGTAAAACATCACAAACGCTATCTGCAGCATCACTGTTGAAAAGCTGCATGTAGTATCAGCCAACATAAGCGTGCCCAAAGATGCAGAAACTTGAATGGGGACCATTTTCAGAATCCCTTGTGGGTAATTAAAATAAAAAAGCAATCTACTTGCTCGCTAAACCTGTCATACTTTCACTGGAGGCGGGCTACTTTTTCATGGGCCACCCTGTATAACACCTAGGGAATAATGTTACTCATGGCAACCAAGCTAATTCTGACAGTCACTTCAACCAAGCATCTCTTTGGTCGCCTTGGTCAATACCTGATTTTCTGTGTTAGGGCTAAGGTGATCATACACATGAAAAAACTGTTGGCTAAAAGCTTTTACTCTCAACTCCACTACAAATTTGTATGCAGTGTAATGTACTTATTTATTTCAAAGGCAGAGAAGTTGATGGAATCCAACATGCCCCATTCGCTGTCAGGGGATAATTGTGAAGCCCTCCAATGCAATCAAGATATAAGACAATTCTGCATAACTAAGGTAGTTCATCCAACTTTTATTTAATGTGCATGGTCAGTTTTAGTATTTTGTTTTTCCACTACTCCCACTTTGTAGTCACTTTTTCTACTATGTTGCCCTTGTATTCATCTACATATAGTAACACTTACAAATATGGTCAGTAGTGAAATACATAATACAGTTATTTGGTAGGAATATTGACACAACCCCCAACTCTGACTGTATCACACATTTTCCACCATTATCTATGAGACTATGTCCCAAACAGTATCAAATATTTATATCTTATTTTAGCAGTGCACTTTTATGCCTTCACCTTTTTACTCACTTTTTCCCAGACCTTCCTTTGTGCATCTCGATGACTTGTAGAATTTTGAATTATTTATAGAGATAAAAAGTACACTTTCTAACTTTCAGTGTATTCCCTTGTAGTCTGCACTGCTTGATGATATATATCCATAGACACTGTCAGTAGTTATAGTATGTTTCCTTTTCACAAATTAAACATTTTAAAAAGAAACACCCTGGGCAATACAATGTATTAAACGTAAAGGGGTTGTGCAAGAATGGGGAAGGTGGGGCGAACCACCTCTCCCCACTGGACCAGACTTGTAAAGAGAAACTTACATACCTGCCTCCTGGAGCAGGCACCTAGATCCTTCTTCTCCCAGCCTCCAATGCTCCGATGGGATTCATCACTGTAAAGATCCAGTTTGATATCGCCTGCAGCCAATCACTGGCCGCAGAGGTGACCTGCATCCCGTATGTCATGACAAATGGTCACATGACTTAAGTTCAAGTCTTTTCTCTATTTTATGTGAAATAATGAGTTCTGGGTTTAATTTACTAGATGTTTGGACACGGTCTCCAGAGTTATCTGCCCAACATTGGCAAACGTGACTTCAATGATGAGAATGACTTCCAGATAATTTTTTGCTACAGTAGTTTGCAATTGGTTTTACTGCATGTAAAAGTGTTAGATTTTTGGTTGCAGTTTGAGATTTAAAATTTAAACTTTTTAGTTATAATTTCTAAATATTCCTGAGACACAAAAAAGATGGATGATGTATTGAGACTGTATCCCAGAAATGGGTCTGATAGTGAAGTTAGTGTTGGAAGGACACTCCTGTCGATTCATTCAGATTTTCAGGTCATGACATTCCTTGGAGATACCATCCCATCTTGTTTGATCATTTTATTTTAAGGATGCACACACCTCCAGGCTGTGTAAGAACTATTTGAAAAAGAAGCTAAAAAGGGCTGCATGAAATGATGAGGTTTCCACAATCACTCAACTCAAATAGGACCTTTCACCACTCCTGACACTCCTGTTTTAATAGCTACATGCATTCTCTTTGTAATAACAATTCTGGAACATATACTTTTATGTCTGTAAATTGTGCCATTTCTTTCTTATTTCTACTAGGGGGCACTGTGGATGCCTGACATATGGATGTGGAAAGTGGTCCTCAAAATGCAGACCTCAAACCCTTAGAAGTCAATGGGACGGCAAAAAAATGTGGATCACACAGTATTACTTATTTAGCAGATCCACACCTTGCAGAGCGTAAAATGGACATGGGGACATGGTCGTGTGCATGCAGTGTCCCACTCCATAATAGTAGTGGGGCTATATATACAAATATATATAGTGGATATAAAAAGTCTACACACCCCTGTTAAAATGTCAGGTTTCTGTGATGTAAAAAAATGAGACAAAGATAAATCATTTCACAACTTTTTCCACCTTTAATGTGACCTATAAACTGTCACATATCTAATGCCTTGGAAATTCTTTTGTACCCTTCTGACTGATACCTTTTAACAATGAGATCCCTCTGATGCTTTGGAAGCTCTCTGTGGACCATGGCTTTTGCTGTGGGATGCGACTAAGACAATTTTAGGAAAGACCAACTAGAGCAGCTGAACTTTATTTGGGGTTAATCAGAGGCACTTTAAATGATGGCAGGTGTATGCTGACTCCTATTTAACACGATTTTGAATGTGATTGCTTAATTCTGAACACAGCTACATCCCCTGTTATAAGAGGGTGTGCACACTTATTGTAGTGTACGGGAGAGTAATACCCCGTCACTACAGAAGGGTCACTTGGGTACTGTCGTTCCCCCTGTATTTAAGGGGAGGTTGGTATAGAATATCTTGTCAATGTACTGCTATGTATTTTCCTGTTACTGTGAAACGTGCATGTGCAGGCCGGCTAGGGTGTCATTCCAGCTCTGAGTCACTAGAGGGAGCTAGGGAACCCTAGGTTATATAAGGCCCAGTCAGGAAGTAGTAGCAGGAGACAGACAGTGGGAGCAGAGGTCAGAAATGATCCTGTGTCTGAGTGAAGGCCAGGCTATGGGCCTGTGAGAGCAGAGCAGGCCTGAAGCCTGCCGGCTAGGAGCGGGTAGTAAAGGCCCTGTAACCGGGTTCCGGATCCAAGGAAAAGGTTCCCCTCCTGAGTCATCATCCGTTTAGCTGAGACAGCATAAGCAAGCCACCATCCAAGACACAGAATACCACAGAGGCCGATCAGATAAAGCAAGAGGTACTCAAGATAACAGAGGAGGTACTAGATAAGGACAGCTTCAAGGGTACGCCAGATAAAGGGCATTAGACCTTGGAGAGAAAGTCACATGTTTCAGGACCAGTCAGGAATAGTGTGCAAGCCGCCTGTACTGCATCTCCTGTAATCAACACTCTGTATAATACATTGCTAAGACCGGCCATTCTGTGCTTCCAAGAACCAGCGGTATTCCAATAGTCACCAACTGTCTTCATGGAACTGCGCTTCCAACTGCGTCCATGTATTATACTCACTGATATTCAGTAAAGTTCCAGTTTTTGTTGGCTATCCTATGCTTGCTTCATTCTTCTACAATACCATACACGGCGTGTCACCGTTTAATTGACACTGGCGTCACGAACTTTTAAATACCTGCCTGTTCTAGTATTTGACCAGAATTGAAGACGACAGTGGATCCCAGGTTAGTGAGTCAATCTGCACTACAAAGCCCAGCATACACTACTGACCCCCTGGGACACTGCATTATGCAACCACATTATTTTAGCTTTTTTTTTTTCTTCCCTCTACCTAAAAGATTTCAGTTTGATTTTCAATTAAGTGGTACAGTTTATAGGTCACATTAAAGGTGGGAAAAGTTGTGAAATGATTTATCTTTGTCTCATTTTTTTACAGCACAGAATCCTGACATTTTAACAGGGGTGTGTAGACCTTTTATACTTTTATATCCACTGTGTATATATATGTGTGTGTATATATATATATATATATATATATATATAATAAAGAAAGTCTGCAGCACTCCTTGAAGTAAAAAATGTGCAGTTTATTCACACATGTCAAAAATAGACAACGTTTCAGTTCTCTCACAGATATAATATATAATTTGCAGAATGGCATTTTATAAGATATATGAATATTTCCAGAGTTTCTGGAGGAAGTGAGTGGAGTGAGTCAGTGAAGTGCTGAAGTTGAGAGCAGTAGAGCAGTGCAATGCAGTCAGGTTTAGTCTGAAGCCAAGAAAAGCTAGCTCCAGAGACAGACATAAAAGTCAGAAGCCTCAGCACAACTGCAGAGTCAGACAAAAAGAGCCGGCTAATGAAAGCGAGGGCTGGACCTGCTGAGCCCAGAAGCCAAGTAATTTGACAAGTAGCTACCCCTCTGAGTTGTGCGCAGACCAAGGGTAGGCCTCAAGAGAGTGTTCAATAATATGTGATATAATTTGAATTGGTATTTAATATAAAGTATTTATTACACTACACACTGACACCATCTATAGTGATAGACAAGGGCGATGGGAAGTCTGTATGGGAATGTCAAAACCTTAATTTAAAGTCTCCATATGTGACAATGAAGTACGTACATTAGTACGCCTGTATCTATACTATAAATGACTGACAGAGACAGACAAGGGGGTCGTCTTCTTACTCTCACTCTGTTATGGGTTGTTGCTGCTGAAGAAGATGGAAGACACACATTGAACCTGAGAAGGAGGTTCCTACCCTTCAGCAATGATACTTTATGGACATTCATATTCACGCATGGACAATCGACTAAGACATTTCCTAAACTGTTTTTGTAAGTAATCAACTTTTATGGAGAGCGAAAATAAATCAAATTATTTTTATTTTTTTATATAACTCTTGTTGAATCCTGTTGAATGAGTCCTCTGGGTGTTCCTTACTCCAAATAACACATACACTATATTTGGAGAGGAGAACCAAAACAGATCTTATATTTTTCATACATTTTTATTATATTTGGTGAGCCAGCCAGGAGTTTCCAAAACAACATTCTGAGCTAAAGTTGCTTTTGTGCCGCTCCTTCCACTAAAACCAACAATTGTACAAACAGGTGCATTTGGAATTAGAGTCAAGTCCTAATTAGTCACGCTTAATTGAGCTCCTGTGTCAATGAGAAAGGTAAACTCTTTGCCCTGTAAGGATACCCTTACATAGGTTCTCCCGCACTTGTCCAATGAAACTAGAGCTACTAATTCCAATGGACGAGGTGTCATAGGTCGTCTTAGTCATGGAGAAGGTAACAAACCAGTTGTCCCTTCAATCTTAACACCATAAGATTTCCCCTTGTGCTTTGTGTTCAATGTTAATTCCCTAATTTGTCTTATTGAAGGTGCATATGGTGATTGTGACTGATCCTGCTCTGGAAGAAGAGCTGTTGGCACAAAACCATTTTCTTTCCCTGAATTTTGTGTCTCACTAAATAATTTTCTACAATGCCATTTATTTTCCCAAATTAACCATTTTTGTCTACTCGTCAAAAAGATTCAATAGCAAGGTCCAGGTGGTAAAAAGTTATTACAGGAGAATTTAAGTACAATTCTTCCATATGCTGCATCCAAAATGCAAAGCATGATACCACCTAACTCTTCTAAATTTGTGAAAGGTGCTATTGTAATGAACAACAGAAACCCAGTGTGTTGAGAGAGTATAAGGAGAGACTAATGGAGTAGAGAGTGTTACCTCAGAGACTCTATTAGCACCCAATGTGAGACAGGAGTTAGCCTATGGTGCCTGTTTACAGTCTATAGTGAAGTACAAGCTGTAAGTAGAGCTACATTCCTCTATGGACATGTATTATTGGAAATTGTGAGTAAGTCAGGAAGATATATGTACCGGTCATGTGAAACAGAGAAGTTTATTGATGTAAACTCCACACCTGGAAGATACGGTCAGCCAGAAGTTACAATAGCCTAAGAGTGATCAGAGTCAATACCTCACCAAGAGCCTGTTACTAGGATTACAGATACAACTGACTTGTGATGTCCTTTGAATAGATTGCAATAATCTGTATATCTACCTGAAGGCAAGTAATTCTCAGTATATGTTCCAGTTATTTATGTTCCAGTAACCACCTCATTTGCACCCAAGAGTGCTGGTGTCACAACATCAGGGGACCCTGCCTTCCCTGCACTTTAAACCCTATGCCAGGACTGGCCAACCTGCAGCTCTCCAACTGTTGTGAAACTACAATTCCCACCATGCACTGCTGTAGGCTGATAGCTGTAGGCTGTCTGGGAATGCTGGGAGTTGTAGTTTTGCAACAGCTGGGGAGCTGCAGGTTGGCCATCCCAGCCCTATACCATCAAGGGCACCTCAATTAACAGTTGGCAGTAGATCCCTCAACACCAGAGTGTGCGCCGAACGAATCCGGTGCCTTCCTTCCTGCACGGTAGCCCAGGGAGCTGCAGAAATGTAAGTATCAACTACTACACCCATCAGGTCACCACACTCATATATGGCCCCTGTGGCCTGGTCGCTGCATGCATAAAGGTTTAGATACACACTTCAGCAGGCAGTATCATACATAATGGGATTAGATACACACTTCAGTAGGCTGTATCATACAAGATGGGATTAGATATACACTTCAGCAAGCGGTATCGCACACGGCAGGCTGAGTATCAGGCACACATACCTGATCGGATTAGATGCAGATGTGTTTGGATGTGCCTACTGATTGAAGCAGTTTATTACATCTGCAGATGGTGAGGGAAGAGCCTGTGAACTGTCAGTGATGACATTTAGAAACGGAGTGAGAAACAGAGTAGCAGGATTCATTATGGGTGTAGTAACATGGCCACAGGAGTTATAGTGAGAGTAGCTCCTACAGACTGAGCAGTCGGGGTGTGTCCAATGCCCAGACAGGTGGAAGGAAACCATAGACATGAAAAACAGGTATTGGGGCCATATGTCTGCATGGTGAGGGGGAGTTAGGAGCACATAAAAATAATTTTGATTTTGGGACTGGATGACCTCTTTAAGTAACAGATCTGAGGAGGAGGCCAGATGTGTGGGAGAGATAAATAGTTGTTTGCTGGGTGCAGGAGTTTGGGGGTATATTAGGGAGTGTAGGACAATAGGTGTGATGATTTTGAGAAGCAGAAACATTATTTACAGTGACTTTCTTTAGTTACCTATGGTTCACTTTTGGTTCAATTCTGATATAATTCAATTATATACACTTTAAAGAGTGGCACTTAAATGATATCTTCCACCAAATAGTGACTATTCTGAGGACCATGACCTGAGACTCCAAAGCACATCTCCTTGCAGGGATTCTAGGGTAAAGAACAGGGGGATTCCTTGGACTCTACACCTCAATTTAGCCAGTGTGAAACCAACTACGGTTTATGATCTACGCGTCTTTAAGGCAGTTGGAAAAACATCTCAGGTCAATTGCTCGTGTAGATGGTTATAAGTATACAGTATTTTTTATATTTTTGGTTACTAATTCTATTTATTACCAATCTTTGATGACAATTACATTGCAAAAATAATGTAATTCCAATTAATTAAGTAGAGCACACTACTTAGAATGTAAATTGGAGAGAAGAACCAACATCTTAAGGGCTCATTCAGACGGCTGTATGTGTTTTGCAGTCTGTCACTCTCATAGAATAGGACATGTTCTATATTTTTTGCAGGGCCGCAGAAGGGAACAACGGATGTGGACAGCACACAGTGTGCTATCCGCATCTTTTGCAGCCCCATTGAAATAAATGGGTTCGCACCCGTTCCGATTTTTTTTTGGAACTGGTGCTGAACAAAACATACAGCCATCTGAATGAGCCCTAAGGGCTCGTTCACACGAATGTTTTCTGCGTTCCGTATACGGGCCGTTTTTTTAGTTCCATATACAGTCCATATACGGAACCATTCAGTTCAATGGTTCCGCAAAAAAAAAAAAATGCATTCTATTTCTGTATTTTCATTTTTACATTCCGTTCAAAGATAGAACATGTCCTATTATTGCCCGCAAATCACATTCCGTGGCTCCATTCAAGTCAATGGGTCTGAAAAATATCTTCCGTGTCTGTTCCGTTTTTGCGGAACCATCTATTGAAAATGTTATGCCCAGCCCAATTTTTTCTATGTAATTACTGTATACTGTATATGCCATACGGAAAACAGAACGGAAAAACGGAATGGAACCGGAAACACTACTGAAACAAAAAACAGCCCGCAAAACACTGAAAAAGCCATACGGTCGCGTGAACAAACCCTTATACTGTGTATAAGGAGAAGAACATCTTAATTGAACGCTATCTACTTTGTGAAAAGCTGATATGATATTCTCTACTGGAAAAATCCCACTGATAGAATTTTTTAATATTATTTTTAGAATGATGCACATTTTTACACCAGGCAGATGCTATTGATAAATTATTCACATCACTTTTATCTCACTGCATCTTTTGTTGATTTATGAAAACTCCGAAATATGGCAGAATGCAGAATACAATATCCAGAAGATTTCTCAGTATGTTCCAAGTCAGTATCGGAAGCATGGAGCCCAATAAATCTTTACAATGACTTTATATACTGGCCAACACAAGTACAACTTTACAGAGTTCTATTTCCTGCCATTAAGTGAGGAACGATCCACTGTTAATTTGTATTGAAATTGTATTTGCATTTTAACAATTATCTGCAGACTTTTAAATGTTTGTGCTTTTCCCCCCGCACTGTTGTGAATGTAAAATTGCAATTATTTATGACGCATTGTATTTAATTTTATTTGGCAGATAAAAAATTAAAAAAGGCGACATAAAACACACACCAGAAAGCGAGGCATTAATTTTCCTGCAAAACATGTCTATGTACATTAAAAGATAAGGGAGCCTTCTTCTTGTGTTTGCAAGGAAGGGAATAAATGAGACAGATTGATTTGAACTGGCTGAATGGAAGAGAAAATAGGAGTAATTGTGCCTTATGAATAAGGAGTAAAGACTATGGAAGAATGGAGGATGTTGGCACTGGACAAATAGAGATAGTTTATTACTTTACAACAAGGTCTGCAGCTTATATGGTCCTGCGTGACCGGAATACTCCAAGATCTAATGCAACAACAAAAAGAAGAGTATGTATAATACCTTACATATGAAATATATATTTTTATTAATGATTAAAAAGTGTACAAAACACTGTCATGAATAACATATAGTATGAGTTTCCAAAGTTGTTAATACAACGTCTATAGCGTCTAATGATAGATTTAATACATATACATGAGTTGCAATTCATTTATGTAAGATAAAAACTATGGGCCAGATTTATCATTAGCTCAGGTCAGAATAATGGAGTGAAAAAGTCCCAAAAGAATGCGCAAATGCTAAAACTGCGCACAAAGTTGCGACTTTTTTCTGCTTTGCACTATGCTCGCCAGTTTTCTGAAAGTGGGCGTGTTTTCTTATGTAAATTAATCTCTAGACAGATTTACTATTGGGACTATTTAAAAAGTCGCAATTTCACTCCAGTGAGGACCATGCTTATCTTATGAGACTTTTTAATAGAACATGCGACTTTTTCATTAAAACGTGCAACTTTTTCATAAAGATGTGCAACTTTTGTAAAGCTGCTTACTGGCGGATAAACTGCTACCGTCAAACCACATTTATTACAGTCTTAAAGGGCCGATCATAAATCTGACTTGGCTAAAACTAACTTTAGCCGTATGTTAAAGTGGAGTGAGCTGTCAGAGTCATGACAAATCTGGCCCTATATGCGTAGCTTTATGAACTGCAGGGTATGGTAATCTCTGCTGAACTAAAGTGCAAGTGTGTCCCAACATCTATTTCATGCAATGTAAAGTGCCTAGTGCATAATGGTGGGTAAGATCAATGGTGAATGATTTGTACATACTGCCTGTTACCGTATTCATCTTGTAAGTACAATAAAGCCTTGCAGTTTGAACTTTGGTGATTGTACTTCACTATTTGTGGCAACCTTGATTTCTCATAAAGGTTCCCAAAGGAAAGGTGAATCTGAGTGAACTGATTGCTTTCCCATATCCACAGAAGTCTTGTGGGATCTGAAAGGGAGGATTTTTCTGTTTTGTCCTGGAGCAGCGCGGTCCATTTACAGAAACGCTTTTATAAATGTGAACAGTATCCACTTCACAATTGGAACTCGCGATGCACCAAAAGAAAGGCAACGTACCAAAGGCTGTTTTATGCATTTTATTCAAGATGAATGATCTATTTACACCTGTAAATGACGATATGGACAAAGGTGCCGCTCCTCAACGCACATTTCGTCGTCAGTGACTTCCTCAGGAGGAGTGAACTTTTAATGGGGAAAGTGGTGGTGTATTTAAATTACATGTTGTCATATAACGGGCTTGAACCTGGGTCATGTGTGCGGTCATGTGTTGGATATAATTACCTTATGTTGTTCAGGTAATGAGCGCGGCGCATGACCCGCCTCTTCCTCCTACGTATAGCGTCTTCCGCCCTCACCCTGAGTCGAGCGTCGGAGAGGGCAATCACTGACGTCACTAGTGACGTGGATTGAACTGTCCAAAACCTGATCAAGAGCACGCATAGTGAGACTTGTCATGCGCACCAAAACCAACAGCATACTGGAAAACATTAATATTTACTGAGATTATCCATTATTGGGAAATAAGAGAAGTATGAATTTGTTATATATCCATCTACATGTTCATATTTATTGAGCATATTGAAACTGTTCATATTGCGGACCTTATGTGATCAGTGATTCATTATAATATGAAAGTGATTGATGTGATAAACTCTGCCAATGAACAATTAATACATGTGAATATTAGACTCATTATATAAAAAAAATAGTGACTAGTGCCAACATGTATCCATGTAAGTGATAATTAGACACATAAATAATACATATTATATTACAATCAACTTAATAAACTGAAAAAATCAATTAGACTATTACATTACATAATATAAATAGTGTTTTATAAATATTAATAAATACATACTATCAAATAATCATAACATGAATACATTATTATGGAAAATAATCCGATCCACTCTTCTCATCATGAAAAACAACAATAAATATCCAATGTAAAATCTCATAATTGCATAAAAAATATCAATAACTGTCTTTTCTCTGATGACTAAAACTATCTTGCTTGTGATTACCCTTCATCTTTATGCTGACGATACTTTCCACTGACCCAATAAGGTAATTAAAGTTGGTAAGCCCAATATTGAACAACATTATTTCATTCTAGAAAAAAGAAAATGTTTCAATAATAATTCACAACATACATCAAAACTATTTAATATCCTAATTAAAATGACGCATCCCCATCATATTAAAAGATGCTACGGTCACAGGAAAGAGCTGAATCCCAAATTTTCATTTAACCCTTTGGGTACCAAGGAATTCAGTCTGAAAATCCATCTACTTTCTAATTGGGCCATTTTTTTTCTCTTTGTCACCACCTCTAATTCCAGGATGAATCTCAGTAGATTGGGGTTGTTGTCATGGGGATAGTCTTCAGACAATTGATATCCGTCTCATCCTTAGCTTTTTCTATATCTCTGGCATGTTCCCTGACTCTTTTTCTTCATTCCCTCGTTGTGAGCCCTATGTATATCTTTTCACAGGGACATACATCGTAGTAGATGACTCCTGTAGAGGAACAAGAGATATATTCTTGAATTTGGTAGTTATTCTCTTTCTGGGAATCGATGAAATAGTTTTGTTGATTCATGTTTTTGCACGCTTTACACGAACCGCATGGATAAGATCCCTGTCTTCCCGATCTACCACTTCTATCATCTGACGGGACATAGTGGCTATGAACCAACATGTCCTTTAAATTTTTGGACCTTCTAGCCGTCATACAAGGTCTGTCTGTGATAATATCCTTTAGTTTTGTATCTGCATGTAGCACATCCCAATGTTTAGTTAGAATGGCATTAAGCTGCATCCATTGTTCCATCCACCTCGGTTCATCGTTATTTTTGTTGGTTTTAATTATATTGGGGCAAAGCAATTTTTCTCTAGATCTTTTTTGGCCATTTGTATCCCTCTGCGTATTTGCCGATTACTGTATCCTCTCTCCTTGAATCTGCTTTTTAAGTCTGCTGACTGTACCTTAACCCCTTAAGGACTCAGCCCCATTTCACCTTAAGGACTTGGCCATTTTTTGCAAATCTAACCAGTGTCACTTTAAGTGCTGATAACTTTAAAACGCTTTGACTTACCCAGGCCGTTCTGAGATAGTTTTTTCGTCACATATTGTACTTCATGACGCTGCTAAAATTGGGTCAAAAAAGTAAAACATTTTTACGTAAAAAAATACCATATTTACCCAAAATTTGGAAAAATTAGCAAATTTCAAAGTTTCAGTTTCTCTACTTCTGTAATACATAGTAATACCCCCAAAAATTGTGATGATTTTACATTCCCCATATGTCTACTTCATGTTTGTAGCATTTTGGGAATGATATTTTATTTTTGGGGGATGTTACAAGGCTTAGAAGTTTAGAAGCAAATCTTGAAATGTTTCCGAAATTTACAAAAACCCAATTTTTAGGGACCACTACAGGTCTGAAGTCACTTTGCGAGGCTTACATAATAGAAACCGCCCAAAAATGACCCCATTCTATAAACTACACCCCTCAAGGTATTCAAAACTGACTTTACAAACTTCGTTAACCCTTTAGGTGTTGCACAAGAGTTATTGGCAAATGGGGATGAAATTTGAGAATTTTATTTTTTTGCCTAATTTTCCATTTTAACCCATTTTTTCCACCAACAAAGCCAGGGTATTCAAAACTGATTTTACAAACTTTGTTAACCCTTTAGGTGTTGCACAAAATTTAATGGAAAATTGAGATACAATTTCAAAATTTCACTTTTTTGGCAGATTTTCCATTTTAATATTTTTTTTTTTCAATTACAAAGCAAGGGTTAACAGCCAAAAAAAACTTATTATTTATGGCCCTGATTCAGTAGTTTACAGAAACACCCCATATGTGGTCGTAAACCGCTGTACGGGCACACGGCAGGGCACAGAAGGAAAGGAATGCCATACGGTTTTTGGAAGGCAGATTTTGCTGGACTGTTTTTTTTGACACCATGTCCCATTTGAAGCCCCCCTGATGCACCCCCAGAGTAGAAACTCCAAAAAAGTGACCCCATTTTAGAAACTACGGGATAGGGTGGCAGTTTTGTTGGTACTAGTTTAGGGTACATATGATTTTTGGTTGCTCTATATTACACTTTTTGTGCGGCAAGGTAACAAGAAATAGATTTTTTGGCACGTTTTTTTTTGTTATTTACAACATTCATCTGACAGGTTAGATCATGTGGTAATTTTATAGAGCAGGTTGTCACGGACGCGGCGATACCTAATATGTATACAATTTTTTTTATTTATGTATGTTTTACACAATGTTTTCATAAAAAAATTAAATAAAATGTTTGTGTCTCCATAGTCTAAGAGCCATAGTTTTTTCAGTTTTTGGGCGATTATTTTAAGTAGGGTCTCATTTTTTGCGGGATGAGATGACGGTTTGATTGGCACTATTTTGGGGTGCACATGACTTTTTGATCGCTTGCTATTACACTTTATTGTGACGTAAGATGACAAAAAATGGCTTTTTTTACACCGTTTTTATTTATATTTTTTGACGGTGGTCACCTGAGGGGTTAGGTCATGTGATATTTTTATAGAGCCGGTCGATACGGACACGGCGATACCTAATATGTATAATTTTTTATTTATTTAAGTTTTACACAATGATTTCATTTTTGAAACAAAAAAAATCATGTTTTTGTGTTTCCATAGTCTGAGAGCCATAGTTTTTTCAGTTTTTGGGCGATTATCTTGGGTAGGGTATGATTTTTGCGGGATGAGATGACGGTTTGATTGGTACTATTTTGGCGTACATGCGACTTTTTTGATCACTTTTATTACCTTTTTTGGGAAGTAAGGTGGGCAAAGTTTCAATTTCCTAATAGTTTTTATTTTTTTATTTTTATGGCGTTCACCGTGCGGGGAAAGTAACATGACCGTTTTATAGATCAGGTCGTTACGGACGCAGCGATACCAAACATGTGTAGGGAATCTTTTTTTTTTTTTTCATTTTTAATCAGTGATAAATGTGTTTTGTGATTTTAACTTTTTTTTTTACTTTTTTTTACTTTTTTTTTCCCAGACCCACTTGGTTCTTGAAGATCCAGTGGGTCTGATGTCTGTATAATACAGTACAGTACACCATATAGGGTTCTGTACTGTATTTTACTTACACTGAACAGATCTATGCTTTTTGCATAGATCTGTTCAGCACCATGGACAGCAGGACGCCTGAGCTGGCGTCCTGTTGCCATGGGAACCTTCCCCGTCTGCCACAACTTCGCAGACGGGGAAGGGTAAGCACAGGGCTGAGGCGGGCTCTCTGGGGGCTCTCTCCCTCTCCATCGGGGGGGCTGCAAAGGCACTGCAGCCCCCCGATGGGAGAGGGAGGGAGCTCCCTCTTACTGTTAACTTTTTCCATACAGCGGTCCGTACGGACCGCTGTATGGAAAGGGTTAAATGGCTGATATCGCATCACCGATGTCAGCCGTTTATACCAGGGTGTCAGCAATGTGCTTGCACCCTGGTATAACCCACTGTCCACCAACGAATTTTCAAGGGGAGGCGGGCGGGGGATCGCGATCCCGCCTGCCGCACTGCCCGCCTCCCGCAATGCCCCCACCGCCCACAACTCCCCCCCCCCCCCCTGCACCACCCGCTGGCAAAAAATCATGCAGGGGTGCAGGGGGATGTAAAATCTATGTTTGAGGGACACTAAAGTTTCTGATCAGAAACTGCAAAAAGCGCAGCAAACCGCAGGTCTGAATTGACGTTGTCACAGGATGCCGGCTGAATGATTTCAGCCAGCATCCCGTTCCCATTAACCCCCGCTGCACCGGAATATGTATTTAAAGTTAGGATGTACCGATACGCCCTGAGTCCTTAAGGACTCGGGAAATAGGGCGCACCGATACGCCCTGCGTCCTTAAGGGGTTAAATGTATTCTTGTCTGAGCATATTCTTTTAAGTCTGAGGAATTGTCCTGTTGGAATTCCACCTATAGTTTCCCTTGGGTGGGCCGAATCCGCATGCAGCATTGTATTTACTGCGGTACTCTTTCTGTGAACGTCCGTCATCAAACGGCCCCCCTCACTCACCTCAATCTTCAAATCCAGGAAATCTATAATCCTTGCTGCCTAAAAAGTGAGTTTGAAGTTGATGTTGTTGTGATTTAGTTCTCCCATGAATAGATTGAGTTCTTCTAGGGATCCTTCCCATATGAACAACACATCGTCGATGTAGAGCATCCAATTGTGGACCCGCTCTGCACCGACGATGCTGTTGTCCTGGAAGATGTTTCTTTCCCATGCCCCCAAAAACAGGTTCGCATAGGAGGGGGCACACGTGGCTCCCATCGCCACACCCTGCGTTTGTAGGTAATATTTGTCCCTAAACACAAAGAAATGTTGAAGAACAAACTCCAGGAGGTCCAAAATAAGATTATTAAAGGGCTGTTCATAATTGTTACCTCACAGAAATTCCGCAACTGCCCCCAGGCCATCTTCATGCCTGATGCTAGTGTACAGGGATTCTACATCAGCAGTGACTAACAGCATGTTCTCCTCCATTTCTATATTTTCCAATTTTCCAAGTTCATTACCAATTGTTGTAAGTGATAATCCATAAATCTGCACACATTCTCACATAGTCCCTCATTCCCAGCCACTATAGGTCTACCTGGCGGGTCTCTATTGTTTTTATGTATCTTTGGAATAATATAAAAAGTAGGGATTCTTGGATGGCTTACCTGTAGCATCTCATTAATTTTTGGGGGTATTACATTGTCATCTTCTGCAAAGTCCAGAATATCATTCAGTTCCTTTTGAAAGATAGGGAGTGGATAATTGGCTAGGCATTTGTAGCAGATCTTGTCCTTTAATAACTTCAGGGCCTGTCTTTCATACATTTCCGATGGCCAGATGACCACATTTCCCCCCCTTATCCGCCTGCTTAATGACAATTCCCTTTATCTGTTTAACGTCTTCCAGGGCTTTATTGTAGGCTATACTGAGGTTGTGCATACCCTTGACTCTTCCCAATTTTCTGATATCCTCGCATACCAGTTTGACAAAAATGTCAATAGCTGGACAGATACTAAAAGGGGGAAAGGTCTGTGATATTTGATCAGAGATAGTTTATTGTAAGCAAGTTAAGGTAAAAAAGAAGCAATGCAAATTAGACAAGCATTACGGCAACAGGTTACTTAGGGTATCTGCAGGGGTACAGTATGTACAAGTTCACAACAAATGTTTTGCTATTACTCCAATGTATGGCCTCTTTCACACGACCGTATGGCTTTTTCAGTGTTTTGCAGTTCGTTTCTCACCGATCCGTTGTTCCGTTTTTTGTTTCCGTTGGCATATACAGTATACAGTAATTACATAGAAAAAATTGGACTGGGCATAACATTTTCAATAGATGGTTCCTCAAAAACGGAATGGATATGGAAGACATACGGATGCATTTCCATATGTGTTCCGATTTTTTGGCGACCCATTGACTTGAATGGAGCCACGGAACGTGATTTGCGGGCAATAATAGGACATGTTCTATATTTCAACGGAACAAAAAAATTGTAATATGGAAATGGAATGCATACAGGGTATATTCTGTTTTTTGCTGAACCATTTAAATGAATGGTTCCGTATACGGACAGTATACGGAACGTAAACATAAAAAAAACGGTTGTGTGAAAGAGGCCTATATAAAATGAAGTACATCTCCAAGTATTCTTCAATAAAAATCCCCTACCATTTTTGTGTATACAGCTGCTATGTGTCTCCATGGTAACAGACGACAAACAAATCCTGTGTAGTCTTGAGTCCATTACATTTTTCCCTAAACAAAACAAATATATGTTAAAAACTAAAGGAGTATGGCTGTGGAATTAGACTACAGGGTTGCTTATTGTCTATTACTTAGGTTGTCAAACTATGGTATACACACCCCAGAAGGTACCTGCCATGTCTCTAGGGGGTACTCACACTGTTCTCATGCTGGGCTTTTACAAGGCAGCACAGTACATGATTATAGCTGTGTGGGTTCTTTGATGTGATTTATTTGAGTAGGGAGCACTAACAGTAGCGTACAAGCATTGAGAGACAAATAGGTCTGCATAGGAGCTTTAGACGCCCCTTTTAAAAAAAAGATAAAGGCTATTTGTAAAGTTGCTTCGGTTTTCATTTTAGATGCATAGTAGAAATACATGAATTTGGTAATGAAAGATGACATAACTTTTATAAGGAATTTCTGGGTGTACACATAGCCTATACTAGGATAGGCCACCAATGTGCCATCCATTCATGTAAACTATCAAAGGGGTCACTTAAAGGGGTTGTGTCACTTCAGCAAGTGGCATTTATCATGTAGAGAACGTTAGTACAAGGCACTTACTAAGGTATTGTTATTATCCATATTGCTTCCTTTGCTGGATCGATTTATTTTTCCATCACATTATACACTACTGCAATCCATCAGTGGTGCTCGTGCCTGCACACTATAGGAAAAAGCGCTGGCCTGTCTCTGGTGGCCGGGACCGTTGGAGCGCACATAGGCTGGTGATTTTTTCTATAATGTGCAAGCACGGCCACCGCTGATGGATTGCAGGGTGGTCGTAACCATGGAAACAAGCAGTGTATAATGTGATGGTGAAATGAATCCAGCCAGCAAAGGAACAATATGGATAGCAAAAATACATTAGTAAGTGGTTTGTATTAACTTTCTCTACATAATAAATGCTATTTTCTGAAATGACACAATCCTTTTAAGCAAACATGCCTTGGACATTCCTGAGCAAATTTAGTTGAGTTTAAAAATATCTCATGAATGAGGATTCCAATGTTGAAGGATCTGGTGATCAGTACTAGAATAGTAACAGGTATGGCAACATGTTCAGTCAATAATCAAGGACTGCTACAACTGCTTCATGCTTTGGCTGTAATACCGTTCGTTGTTTTGATATCCAGCCAGATATGTAACTTGAAGCTCCTGGATCTAAATGCAAAATCATTTTTGATCCATATGCAAATGACCTGATATGAGTCCTGTATCCGGAGATGAGTCAAGCGGAAAGGAGCCCAGCACCGCCCCGCGTCCTCCGAATCTCCTCCTTGCTGGCTGACGTCACTGAGCTGGAGCGCCGAAATCTCGCGATGCGTGAGCTAGCGCATGCGCAGTGTCGGCATCATGTTCATTCCCTGTACTGGCATCTGCACAGGGAATGAACTACGCATGCGCTAGCTCGCCATCGCGAGATTTCGGCGCTCCAGCTCTGTGACGTCAGCCAGCAAGGAGGAGATTCGGAGGACGCGGGGCGGTGCTGGGCTCCTTTCCGCTGGACTCATCTCCGGATACAGGACACATATGAGGTTCATTTGCATATGGATCAAAACTGTTTTTTAACACAATAAAAGTGCAGAGAGCTATGGGGACTGGGTATTGCAGATGTGCTAGTGGCCATCTAGCAGCCCATGTCCCCAGCTCTATGCACAAAATCCTGGTGACAGGTTCCCTTTAAGGACCGATTAACACCCTTCCTGCTGACTATGACGACCTACTATACCCGACCAGCCGCCTGAATGTTTTTTTGTATTTGTATTAATTTCTAAATGCCTTTGTGTCTATGGCCCCATGCCAAACCACCCGGGGAATAACCACCAACCACCCTACTATCAGCCCCACGTGGGTCACTAGTATCATCCCTGGAGTGAAAACGTATACCAACCACCTCTGGCATGATTTGTGACCACCTGAGCTCCCGGATCCCTCTTCAAAAGACAGCCACCTCCAGAAAACCAAGGTGCACCCGCAGGGCCTGCCTTCCGCTCTCTGCACTGCACAGGAGATATATGAACGGCCAACTGTCCCAACCAAACCTGAAAGAGAAAACAATTAGCCTGAGCCTCGAAACACAGAAAGGTTACCGCATAACTAGCCACAAAATACATATATTTTAAGTCCAATTGGATATACCTCATAGAGCAATCAAACTGACATCTGACGCTGCACATAACTTTAGCCTCAGACAAACCTCCCCCGCCTACACAGCATTGCCAATAAGGAATGGATGGGCGCCGACATCTTTTGTATAAAACCCCATTTGTGTAAGCAGATGCGAAAGGCCGCAGAAAATTGGAACTCTGCCAGTGTAGGCCATCTTGATGGGAAAAGGAATTGGGACCCCCCCACCACAGCGTGTCAAATTCGGACAAACAACTCACCAACCCAGAGGGCAGCAAAAGAGGGGTAAACCAAAACAGAAGGAAGCGGCACGGCCTCATCAATAGTAAGACAAACACATAGGGAACTATCGATCAGCTAGCACAAAAGACTGAAGGAGCACAGGACCAGGCATTCCCGGACGAATACTACATGCCCTATACCCGTATCACCTCCCGTACTCTAAAGTGATTTGTCAACTCGGACCACCCGCATAACTAGTGGCGTCGCTAGAGGGGGGCGAGGGGGGGCAATTGCCCCCCCTATGTTGTCCCTTGCCCCCCCGGGTGCCCCCCCGCTGATTCCCCAGAGTGAATACTAATGAGCGCTTCCATTATGGAAGCGCTCATTAGTACCGAAGGACCAGGAAGTGGTGAACGCTCTGTACTCACCACTTCCTGGTCCTCGGCTGTCGGCTGTGCAGGGCTGCGCACAGCGTAAGGTCGCTCTGTGACCTCACGCTGTGCGCGCCAGTTTAGAGCACAGTCGACTGAGGAGAAAATGGCAGGCGGCGTCCGTCCAGGAGCAGGAGAGGTAAGTGTTTTTATTTTTTATTTTATAGAAAATGTGGCTGCTGGGGGCATTATGGGGGCTAATTGGAGGCATATGGGGCATTTGGAGGCATATGGGGGCTAATTGGAGGCATATTTGGGGGCTAATTGGAGGCATATGGGGGCATTTGGAGGCATATGGGGGCTAATTGGTGGCATATTTGGGGGATAATTGGAGGCATATTTGGGGCTAATTGGAGGCATATTTGGGGCTAATAGGAGGCATATGGGGCTAATAGGAGGCATATGGGGCTAATAGGAGGCATATGGGGCTAATAGGAGGCATAATGGGGCTAATAGGAGGCATATGGGGGCTAATAGGAGGCATATGGGGGCTAATAGGAGGCATATGGGGGCTAATTGGAGGCATATGGGGCTAATTGGAGGCATATGGGGGCTAATAGGAGGCATATGGGGCTAATAGGAGGCATATGGGGCTAATAGGAGGCATATGGGGCTAATATGAGGCATATGGGGGCTAATAGGAGGCATATGGGGGCTAATAGGAGGCATATGAGGCTAATATGAGGCATATGGGGGCTAATAGGAGGCATATGGGGGCTAATAGGAGGCATATGGGGGCTAATTGGAGGCATATGGGGGCTAATTGGAGGCATATGGGGCTAATTGGAGGCATATGGGGGCTAATAGGAGGCATATGGGGGCTAATAGGAGGCATATGGGGGCTAATAGGAGGCATATGGGGGCTAATAGGAGGCATATGGGGGCTAATTGGAGGCATATGGGGGCTAATTGGAGGCATATGGGGGCTAATAGGAGGCATATGGGGGTTAATTGGAGGCATATGGGGCTAATTGGAGGCATATGGGGGCTAATAGGAGGCATATGGGGCTAATAGGAGGCATATGGGGCTAATAGGAGGCATATGGGGCTAATAGGAGGTATATGGGGCTAATAGGAGGCATATGGGGGCTAATAGGAGGCATATGGGGCTAATAGGAGGCATATGGGGTCTAATTGGAGGCATATGGGGCTAATAGGAGGCATATGGGGCTAATAGGAGGCATATGGGGGCTAATTGGAGGCATATGGGGGCTAATTGGAGGCATATGGGGGCTAATTGGAGGCATATGGGGGCTAATAGGAGGCATATGGGGCTAATAAGAGGCATAATGGGGCTAATAAGAGGCATAATGGGGGCTAATGAGGCATAAGGGCTGATATGGGGGCTAATGAGGCATAAGGGCTGATATGGGGGCTAATGAGGCATAAGGGCTGATATGGGGGCTAATGAGGCATAAGGGCTGATATGGGGGCTGATATGAGAGGCATAATGAGGGCTAATGAGAGGCATAATGTGTCATCCACAGATGCCCCCATAACAGTGTGTCTTCCACAGATCCACCATAACAGTGCGCCTGTGCACTGACGAGAGACAGAAAGAAGGGGAAAGAATCCGTGGAAGCAAGCAGAGGACGGCACTGCAGACGACTGAATAGCTTCTTTTGTAAGTAAATTGCTTTATTATAACTGTATCCCTGCATATCGCAATTCTCTCGTATTTTGTAATCTTATTGATATATACTTATTTTGTTTGTGCCCCCCCATTTTTGACTGTGGTATCTTTGTGCCCCCCCTATATATTGTTCCTAGAGTCGCCACTGCGCATAACTGAAAATAAAAGATAACGGCCGAAAACCAGAAAAGAGCCGCCGGCAATAGTCTGTTGCTCTACTGACTGAGCTATCCGGGCTCGTTAAGAGAAGCTGAAGAAACCATTCAACTGTGGCCTACCCCCGAAAATTATCTCTAGAAGAAGCGTTTTTAGAGCCCCAACCCCGACAACCAGTCGGAACAGGCCTAAACCTACGTTTACCAAGCAGCTGAACAAGTTTATAGTAGCGGTGACGAACAAATCCAGTCTAACCCGGTAAATATCCCTGAAAGTTGAAATAATGGCTATTAGTTAATCGTCTCATTTAAAATAATCTCATTTAAAATAATCATCTCATTTAAAATAATAGCTATTAGTTAATCATCTCATTTAAAAATAACCAATATGTATGTTGGCGTTTCAGCTACACGTGTGGTAATCCTCAACCATTCCTGTTCTTATGCATGCATGAACTGTGGGTACTCATGTCACCCCACTTTTAGATCAGACCAGAAGCATTTCGGAGTACCAGACTCACGGGTGTAGCTATAGGAGGTGCAGAGGTACCAGTCGCTACCAGGTCCAGGAGCCTGAGTAGGCCCAAAGACCCTTTTGCCACATAAGAAGACACCGGTATAATAGAAATTGCATGCAGGTCAAGTTACACCTCTGGTCGGGGGGAAGGGGTTAGGTCAAAAATTTGACAATGGGGGGGGATTTGCTGTTTAAATTTTTGCCTCAGGCAGCACAAAGTCTATGTGCTTCCCTGCTCCTGACCACAAAGCAGAGGGAAGGGGGCCCAAGCTGAACTCTTGCACCAGGGTCCATGAGCCATTAATAACGCCCCTGACCAGACTCCTTCCTCAGTGGCTCATAGTTTGTTCTGCATTCTTTCCTTTTTATTTTATTTCTTTAACCAAAATATGAAGTCTTGTAAAATCTGTTGGGGACTCATATTATGAGTTCATTATTATACTATAATGCCTTTTTATGGTGTCAGTCAATAGTTTATAGCAGTTGCTATGATATTCCTCAAAGGCTTAATATATTTTTTCATACATTTTTACACCTTAAATCACTTTGCGCTTTTCCTGCGTTTTACTGGGTGAACAGGTAAATGTGTGAACAGGGTCAAATATATGATGATGACGCCCATTCTTACTATTAAGCAGGGAAGAAGCTCTGGTGCTTTTAATCAGAGTAACAATGGAGCTGGACACTAAGTGTTAGAGTAGGTCCATTCTGATTAGAAGCCACCTTGAAGTCTGGTAGATGGGCCCGACATATTTTTGATCAATTATATGCGCTAAGAGCTTCTACCCTGCTTAATAGTAAGTATGGGCTTCATGTATTTGACCCTGTTCACACATTTACCTGTTCACCCAGTCTTAGTGCATTTAGTAGTGTGGTGCTACTTTTATATACTGTATATTCCTGCGTATAAGACTACTTTTTAACACATGAAAATCTTCTCAAAAGTCGGGGGTCGTCTTATACGCCGGGTGTCATCTCATATGCCGGTATACAGCGTGCTGAAACTTACTTTCTAGCAAGACTGGAGAAGCTGTCCTTCTCCAGCTTCAGGGACAGGCGCCCTCTAGCTGAGCCACCGTGTGCTGCATCCCGGCCAGCCGCTCCTGAAGCAGCCCCCTCTTCCTGCTCTCAGTGGTTTTCTCATGCCGGCAGTATCACATTGCGTACTACCGCTCAGATCGTCTTGAAGACAGGGAGGGCTGGGCAGGCAGGGAGAGCTGACCCACCCAATCCAAGCAGGCTTTGTATGCAGTGTGCACAGAAAATACCGGTACATTGCTTGCTGTGTTTGGCTGGTTGTTGTATACGGGGTTGGATTGGCGATTCTGAGGGAAGGCAGGGGGGGAGCAGTAGCATCTGCACTTCAGCCAATTCTAATGTTGGCGGATCTCTAATGAAGTTTGGTGTGCATCTTATCTGTGGTGAAAAAACAGAGTCTATCTGGGGAGCAGATACATGTGGTGGGGAATACAGTACAACACCAGTATCTGTACCTGTACATACAGTACAGCACCAGTATCTGCTTCGGTTCATACAGTACAGCACCAGTACATACAGTACAGTATACAAATGGCTAACAGTCAAGACCCCATCATGGCTCTACCAGCAAGAAGAAAGAAATATGAAGCCAGTTTCAAATTTAAAGTTGTAAACTTTGCCATGGAACATAATAACTGCGCTGCTGCAAGACAATATGGTGTAACAGAAAAGATGGTTTGCGACTGGAAAGCAAATTAAAAGCATTAAAGAGTATGCCAAGGGGTAAGTGTGCATTAAGGAGAGGCACCCCACATTGGCCAGAACTCGAAAAACATGTAGCAGACATGGTGAATGAGCATCGCCAAAACGGTTATGTAGTGACACAAAATAAAATACGTTTGTTTGCACTTCAGTGAGCCAAATCTAACCCAGATCACAGCAACAGATTTAAGGCCACTGCATCCTGGTGTACTAGATTCTTGGAAAGGCATAGTATGGTACTGAGGCAAAAGACGAAAATTGCACAACAATTACCTGCAGATCTTAATGCCAAAGGAAATGTTGTTGGAGGGGTAGTCTTATACGGCGAGTATAGCCCAAACCCTATATTTCAACTGGAAAAGTTGGGGGTCGTCTTATACGCCCAGTCGTCTTATACGCCAGAATATACGGTATACACATATATATATATATATATATATATATATATACAGTACAGACCAAAAGTTTGGAAACACCTTCTCATTCAAAGAGTTTTCTTTATTTTCATGACTATGAAGGCATCAAAACTATGAATTAACACATGTGGAATTATATACATAACAAAAAAAGTGTGAAACAACTGAAAATATGTCATATTCTAGGTTCTTCAAAGTATCCACCTTTTGCTTTGATTACTGCTTTGCACACTCTTGGCATTCTCTTGATGAGCTTCAAGAGGTAGTCACCTGAAATGGTCTTCCAACAGTCTTGAAGGAGTTCCCAGAGATGCTTAGCACTTGTTGGCCCTTTTACCTTCACTCTGTGGTCCAGCTCACCCCAAACTATCTTGATTGGGTTCAGGTCCGGTGACTGTGGCTGTGGAGGCCAGGTCATCTGGCGCAGCACCCCATCACTCTCCTTCATGGTCAAATACTTTCAAAGTTTTCCCAATTTTTTGGCCTGACTGACTGACCTTAATTTCTTAAAGTAATGATGGCCACTCGTTTTTCTTTACTTAACTGCTTTTTTCTTGCCATAATACAAATTCTAACAGTCTATTCAGCAGGACTATCAGCTGTGAATCCACCTGACTTCTCCACAACGCAACTGATGGTCCCAACCCCATTTATAAGGCAAGAAATCCCACTTATTAAACCTGACAGGGCACACCTGTGAAGTGAAAACCATTTCAGGTGACTACCTCTTGAAGCTCATCAAGAGAATGCCAAGAGTGTGCAAAGCAATAATCAAGGCAAAAATTGGCTACTTTGAAGAACCTAGAATATGACATATTTTCAGTTGTTTCAAACTTTTTTGTTATGCATATAATTCCACATGTGTTTATTCATAGTTGTGATTCCTTCAGTGTAAATCTACAATTTTCATAGTCATGAAAATAAAGAAAACTCTTTGAATGAGAAGGTGCGTCCAAACTTTTGGTCTGTACTGTATATTATACATTGGGGACATCATAGTGTACCGGTCTTCACATCTGTTCTTCAGATGGTATATTGTTCTTATATAAATCAATTCCCTATCAATCTCTATCAGAATCTCTATTGTTAATGTCTATTTTTAATTATTACAGCATCCTTGCTGGCTTAAATTCAGACCTTTTTCTACACCTGTCTCCTTCACCACCCACACCATACCCACAATCTTAGACCTGGCGTGAGCGGCCGTTGTGCCACAATCTGCACCTGAAATACGCCTAATTTAGGTGTATTTCTGATTAATAAATGTCCTCCTATGTGTGAAACCAGCCCTAAGGTAAAGTGACAGCTTCATTTTCATTCTTTATTTTTTTACACTGTAATTTTATTGGAGAGATTTTTCAAAAATACAGAAAAATAAAATAAAATAGATAAATAATCCTCATACAGTTGTCTAGTAAATGTATATCTCTAATAAACACATAGTAAGCCGGTTTTGAAAGAATGTAATATAGGTTAATCTAATAGTCTCTATGGCCAAAAATCAAAAATAAGACCTCTGCGTGAAATAAGACAATACATAAGATGAAGACAAAAGAGAAAGGGGAAAAATGAAACAAACAAGCCAAATATTGCTCCAAAAGTATGACGCCTTTACCCAGGCAATACCCAGTAGGAGTCCCAAGCCTTCCAAATCATATCAAAGGGGTATATTGTAAAAAGATGCTGTTAGGAATCTGACAGCCGATTTGTATCCATAAAACCGGCTTGCTTGGCAGCTGATGGCATCTGTGTTGGTCCCATGTTCGTATGTGCCCGTGTTGCTTAAGTTGTAATATATGCAAATTATCCTCTGGGAGCAATGGGGGCATTGTCATTACTCCTAGGCTCAGCTCTCTCTGCAATTGACGTGCTATCGGCACTTTGATTGACAGGGCCATGTAGTGTAAACGTGATCACGCCAAGCCCTGTTAATCAAAGTGGAGAGATTTGATTGGTGTGATAGCGTTAGTAACCAGACGGACCTTTCAAGGCCTGCAATGACTGTGCAAGAGTGTCATCTCTAAACAGTGACCCTTTGGTCACAAAGGGAGTCATTTATCAAACTGGTGTAAAATAGAACAGGCTTATCTTCCCATAGCAACCAATCAGATTCCACCTTTCATTTTGGACTGCTCCTTTGGAAAATGAAAGGAGAATTCTGATTGGTTGCTAAAGGCAACTAAGCCAATTCTACTTTACACCAGTTTGATAAATGACCCCCTAAATCTCTAGATTGCACTATATATTTCACCCAAAGCCTGCATGCTTGAAATAAAAGGTAGCTGGGACATTTCTAACTCAAGCGACGTGATCCGAGTAATCACTTTCTTAACCACAGTGTCCTTCTTTAATTGGGAACTTGAGGGCAATACAATGTCCCCTAATAACAGCCTAATGAGCCTCACATAATATGGATTGAAAATTTAATGTACCACGGTTTTAGGATGCATTGGGAATTAACTGTGCCATTGTTTTTAGAGAAAAAAATATGAATATATTAAAGAATATCTTTTTGGGAAAATAATTTTTCATAAGTGATTTATGTGAAAAACAACGGCAAGACTGCATGGGGACAATAGAGAAGGCCAGCTGCAACACCACAGAGGCATGATCAGACCATGAGATCACGTCTATAGTGGCCCGTCAGAAAGTGCGGGTGGTTAAGGTGTTGCTACAAAAATAATTGAATAGGGGTATTATGGGGATGAGAGAAAAAAGTGTATGAACAAGGAGTGTTCACAAAAATATTTTCTGAAGAAGATGGAAAGAAAAGTTTGTGATTTAGTGACAAATCTGTTGGGCAGATCCTATCCATGTCCATGTGCTCAGATAATGGAATACTGAAATACCCAACTTTCAGCTATGGTGCAGGTGGAAGGGAGCACAGCTTAGTGAAGATCTGATGCAAAAATGTCACCTGAGAGGTAGTAGGTGCATACATATAACATAATATTTGTGGGTGACAATATAAAGAACCCTCCAAAATAACATATCTGCATTTGGGATCAATGTGCTATCTTGCAGGATACCTGAATGAGGCAGGATCGGGAAAGTAGAATTGTAACTCCTACCGAGTAAGCATATGGATAGACATGCTTAATCAAGTTGAAGAAACCCTGTGAAGGTGTGAAGGAACCCTGGAAATCAAAATAGATCGCCTGCAAAAAAAAAAAAAAAAAAAAAAAAAAACCTCTTCAGCAGCTGAGTAACAAAGGCCCTGATTTAGCAACAGGGGACATTTTTAATTTTGTGTAAAGGTATGGCACAGAGCACTTGTTAAAAATTGCACAAACTTTCGCATTATGACTTATTTTCACCTGCCTCAGATGCATCAAGTAGAGAGTAAAGCGCAGTTGAGAAAATTTTTGGGGACTTTTCCAAATATCCCAATTATAAATAAGACCAAAATCCAAAGTACTCCCTAACAACACCCAAAATACCCTGGGATTTCTAAAATTGCTTTAGTAGTAAATAAAAAAATAACACTGTACTGTCACAGACTATTGCTAAATTTGTCTTAAAAGTAAAACTACAGAAAAGCCACAATTTACTGCAAAATAAAGACAAACCAATATGATAAATCTGGGTCAAATTTCCCTTAATGCCAATTGTCACTTGGTATTAGAATTTAACTCCTTAAAGGAGTTGTCTCACTTAGTAAATGGCATTTATCATGTAGACAAAGTTAATACAAGGCACTTACAAATTTATTGTGACTGTCCATATTGCCTCCTTTGCTGGCTGGATTCATTGTTTTATCATATTATACACTGCTCATATCCAGGTGTTACGACAACCCTGCAATCCAGCATTGATGGCAGTGCTTGTATACAATAGGAAAAAGCACAGACTTATGCGTACTCCTGCGGTCCCAGCCACCAAAAAAGCCAGTGCTTTTTCCTATAGTGTGCAGGCACGGCCACCACTGCAGGATTGTACGGTGGTCCTAACCGTGGAAATTAGAAGTGTATAATGTGATTAAAAAATAAATCAAGCCAGCAAAGGAAGCAATATGGACAAACACAATACATTGGTAAGTGTCTTGTATTAACTTTGTCTAATGATAAATGCCACTTGCTGAAGTGAGACAACCCTATTAACATTCAGTGGGTAAGTTGGGAAAAATTACCACATGCTGATATAGATTATTCACACTTACAGTGAATATTAAGACCTTATGCAAAACTAGGTAGTCATCAAGGTCCAGCTGTGCCCCAGAATTCATCCAAACAAGCCAAGAAGCCTATCAGTCATCTTGATAATTGTAACAGCGGCTGCTGTGCTCCTGCTTACTGCCACGGTTCTGGGGGCTGTGTTCAGTGGTGATCTGCTGCCTGTGCTTCCCCATTCACGGATGCAGTTCTGGGCTCTGTCCTTGCAGGTACTGTTTGTATGTGAATTATAGGTTAGATCATGTGACCTCGCTGAGCAATCCTAGCCCTCCTGCATGTATATAAGTGGCTTAGCCCCCTTCCCAGATGCCTGATTGTCAAGGTGCTTGTGTCCTGCAAAGGTTGCTGATTTTTCTGCTTGTGTTCCTGTGTACCTGACCCGTGCTTGTGTTTCTTGACTCCAGGGCCGATCCTAGGGTCACAGGCGCCTGGGTGCAGAAATATTTCTGGCCCCCCCACATGGGCGTGGTTATCTTACTAACTCCTCCCCTTTACAATGTTTCTATGGCAACAACTTCAGCCCCCAACTTCAGCCCCACGAATTGGCGGCTCGGCTTAAAAAAAAAAAAAAGTCAAAAAAAAAAAGTCAAAAAAAAAAGTCAAAAAAAAAAAGTCCCGGCGGCTCGCTCGGCCAGGGCCGGACTGGGGATAAAAACCAGCCCTGGAAAAAGTTGCACACCAGCCCCACAGCATTGCGTCATTATTTACTTGTTTATAATAGGAGAAAGCATTCATTTTAAAACACGTGTGTAAACACGAATATGAACTTTGCCCCACGATAGCTCTTTTGTAGAACCCCCATAAAAACTTACAGTTACTTGACTTGGCCCTTGGGGATCTCGGACGCCACTTCAACACTTTGGCCGGGGGCTCGGCGGAGCTGATGTTGTGCTTTAACCTAATGAGAAAGATTTCATAATAAGGATTTGGAGAAGGGGCAGAGGGATAGCAGAGCAGGGAGAGGCTGGTGCTGCTACTAGGGGGTCATACCATGGGGGAGTAATAAAGCCCACCATAATGCCCCCCCAGTAGTAATAATTCTCCTTATAATATGCAAAACATTTGTAATGCCCCCAGTTGAGCTAATGTTCCCATAATGTGCCAATATAAAATACCCCTTCTCAGTGCCCCCGTAGATGACCCCCATAGTGCCCCCCCCCTTCCCCATAGTACCCACCATAATGTGTCCCAGTATAAAATGCCCCTATACAGAGCCCCCATATAAAATATCTTCTTTTTTAGCCTCAGTAGATGCCCCTATAGTGCCCCCCAATAATCTGCAGTAAGATGTGCCCCCATAGATGCCCCCAATCATGTGCCAGTAATAAGAGCCCCCCCACCATCATGTGCCAGTAGCCAGAGCCCCCCCATATCATGTCAGTAGCCAGAGCCCCCCATATCATGTGTCAGTAGCCAGAGCCCCCCATATCATGTGCCAGTAGCCAGAGTGCCCCCAATCATGTGCCAGAAATAAGAGCCCCCCCACCATCATGTGCCAGTAGCCAGAGCCCCCCATATCATATGCCAGTAGCCAGAGCCCCCCCATATCATGTGCCAGTAGCCAGAGTGCCCCCATATCATGTGCCAGTAGCCCCCCATATCATGTGCCAGTAGCCCCCCTTATCATGTGCCAGCCCAGTAGTCCCCCCTTATCATGTGCCAGCCCAGTAGTCCCCCCTTATCATGTGCCAGCCCAGTAGCCCCCCTTATCATGTGCCAGCCCAGCCCAGTAGTCCCCCCTTATGTGCCAGCCCAGTAGCCCCCCTTATGTGCCAGCCCAGTAGCCCCCCTTATCATGTGCCAGCCCAGTATTGTACCTATATAAAAAAATAAAAAAAAATAATACACTTATACTTACCTCCAGCAATGCGATGCGATGCAGGCCGTCTCTTCTGTCTGTGTCCCTCGCTATACGGCTCAGGCGACGCGATGACGTCATCGCGCCGCCTGCACCGGCCTGAGCTCTGATAGGCTGCCAGCACTAAGCCGGCAGCCTATCAGAGGAACAGGAGGGGACACACCTCTCCCTCCTCTGCCGCAGCACAGGCATCTGTATTGCCGTCCTGAGGACGGCAATACAGATGACTATGGAGATGAGCGCTTCCGCAATGGAGGCGCTCATCTCCTGCTCTGCCCTGCCGCCGGCCGCGGCCGCCCCCACTTGTCACCAGGGCCGCGGCCTTGCGGCACTCAGGCTTGCCGGCCCACCGGGAAATGTCCTGCTATCCCGGCAGGCCAGTCCGGCCCTGCGCTCGGCGCCTTTCGGGTGACAGCGCTGAGGTGCGGGGCACCCACTGCACCCCGTGTAGGATCGGCCCTGCTTGACTCCACTATCTGTTTGATCCGTGCCTGCTTGCCTTGACTCTCCTGTTGCAGACCCGGATTGCCTGTTCCTGTGCCGCCTGCCCTGACCTATTGCTTGTTTGACTTCGCCTCTACCTCTTCCCTCGGTCCTGCACTGTTGCTCCTGGTTAAGACTGGGCCTGCTGAATACATCTGTACCTCTGGTACATTGCTCAGGTATCTCCTGGTCCACCTGGACCAGCTGCCTCGTGTGCCAATCCTCCTCAAGAGGTAGCAACCTGGTGTTCCTCTCGGGAAAGCCTATCCCCAACATCAGGGGTACTGAAGAATGAGGGGTTCACTTAGACCATGCACTTAGAGGAGGCATGAAGCGTGGCATAGTGGGTTCACACCCGCTAGTTCATGACAATGAGACAAATACCAGGACACAAGAGGATGGAGACAAACAAAATGATGAAGAATACAGAGAAAAAGAAATTGTGTAGCAAGCTTGTCATCTCTTAAAATAAAAAAAAACTAATAAAAGTAACACAACTCCTCAAAAAAGAGAGAACTGGCAAATTAGTCCAAACCTATAGAGGGGTAGAGCGTGGGAGCACAAAAAGCAATAATCAAATATATGTAAGCAAACAAACAGGGCCATTCAGCCGTTACCAAGCATTAATGTAAGGGTTGCAAAGTAAGGGACGTTAAAAACTCCAGCAATAGATGATATATAGACTACTAAGGGGAATCCCAGCATGGATCTTGAGTATGTTTAAGGAGTACCTGTTACAGTAGAGGTTCATCCAGAGGCTGGAGATTAGTGTTGGGTAAATCAAAGTATCCAAAGTGGACTTTGATCTGAATTTCAGGAAGAATTTGATTTGTCACAAAGCCATTTTTTAAATCAAGAAGGGAACAGACAGCCTTTCCACGAGCAAGTGGATGAGATTAGTATTTTTTTAACCCCGGATTAATCCCTGAAAGGCAGAATTTGAATGGAAAGCGATTTGTGATGAAGTAATTTGTAAGGAATTGAATTTCTTGTTGAAGTACAGCGAAGCAGCCAAATCAAATTTTTCTGAACTTCACTCATTTCTACTTGAGATACGGTAACTGAGATGAAATGTGTCGCAACAGCAGATTGGAACTCTGAAACATAGCTCATAGTACCATAATGACCTTTCTCCAAAGTACCAACACTGGGACTATGTTTTTCAGGGATTACAGACCAGCAGTCATCTTCTCACCTTAGTGACCAGTGCCTTAAAATAACTTTTTGTGGGGAGTTGTGCAGTATCATGCTTCTGGAGACTATATTGAAAAGCACAAAATTGTATTTCTTATGTCATTAATGCATTTACTATATTTCTGTATGCACATGGTAACCACAGGCCATATTTTTATCCAGCACTAGAAGGGACTGGCATCACCTTCTATATAAAAGAGGGCAAAACATTCTAGAGAAAGTAAATTTATTCCAGTATGAGTCCTGCCTAGCAAGGGATAGGAGAAGGAAGCATTTGAATGTAGCAGACAGATCATCTCATCCTGGACCTAGTACCACCCATGATAGAGTCAGAACATCTCCAGAAAGCAGACCAGAAGCAAGAGAGGTGTAGAGTAAGACCTGTGGAGATAACCTGTCTTGAAAAGGACTTTATTGACTCTATGGCACCCCTGTTCTGGAGAAGCTTCTGGTGCTTAAAAATCCCCAAGGTAGAAGAGTGGATTAGCAACCTATTCAAAGAATGTTGCAGAAGTGTTTGTCTGTGGCTGAGAGGACATCCTTCTTGGTTACAAGATCCTGCCTACTAGTATTACACTCCTCATCTGGATGCTAAAGCAGAAGTCAGTTAACAAAGTGCAGATTAAGAAAGATTTCATCAGCTATCTATGCAGCCATGAAACCTATAGCATCTATGGGGAATGCATTCTATGCAACATCAGTGTGCCCACTGTATATAAGAGCTGTCCTGAACTGTATGCATTTGCATTCTTTAGTAAAGAATATATTTTTTTTTTGCACAACTATCTCCTAATTGCATCCTGCACTACTGTTGCACTGAAAAGTGCTGGCACCAGGACAACGGGACACTGCCTTGTACCTCAAAACCTTTACCATCAAGGGCACCTCATACGTCATCATGCAGGAAGACCCCAAAATCTGAGCATGCCCTGAAAGGAAAACAGGGGCACCACCACTGCACACCAGCCCGGGGAGCTTCAGAACTGTGAGTACTGAAACTACTACACCCTTCTGGACACTTACACGACCCTGCAGCCCAGTTGGTGTAGTTGTAACATCCAAAATCTCCAGAAGCGGAAAGCATGTCTGCATTCCCCAAATCACAGTCAAAAGAGGTAGTTCAGGAGTCTTTTAGAAATAGGGACAATGAGGAAGTTGCATCAATAGGTTTGTCAGGAACATGATGCCAACTGTGTGACTTGTGTATCCTAGACTCAGTATCAGAGAGACCAATGGCTCTTCTCAGCTCTTTAGGCTGAACTATGATTTAAGCTATTGAGGAAGGCTCCTTACTGACCTTGAAGTCCTTGTGAAGAGTAATTCTCCCTTGCTTTGGATCCCTCCAGCATATCAGAAGAAAAGAAGAGATCCTACTGTGATGTAGTGTATCCCTCATGTTCCACCCAAGCTGCAAGGTGTCATCTGGTGGAGCAGGATTTGTCGCTGTTTGTAAGGGATCAATGCTGGGTTCTGTGATGTCTGCCACATCTCTGCATTAGGTTGGGGAGAGATGTGACACCAAACATAATGGTGAGACTGTGACCTGCCCTTCTCAATGCTACAAAAAGTAGGGACCCAGTGTGGAAAACCCAAACATGGCAGGGGGAAAAGTGACAGTGCTGCGCTTTCTTGGATGACTTTTCTGCATCAATGGTTCCCAATAGAGCAGTATTAGACTAAGTCTTGATGCAGGACTGGAGCTCAGCACCTATGCCTCCTTCCTTACCGGCAGCTAAGCCATGCTCCATTTTTCTTATTCTTAATTGAGCTTGCTGGTTATAAAGATATGTGATTAGCTAATACACAATCACCAGATACAAAGTGAAGTTGTAAGTCAAACCTTTACCCTTAGCTATAGAAAACCTTTCAAACTCTGCAGTCTCAGGTTGTAAGTCAGCTCCTGAAGAATATGTTACTAAGCAAGATCACTGTGTTCTGCTGTCTGCTCCTCCCAGTCCTTTAGAGACTATACAAGCTTCTCCTGATCTCTCACACAGACTGGAGTTTGTTCTCAGGCACCAAAGTACAGATATATATACCCTTTTATTCTATTTATATGTTGCGTCTTTCTTGTGTAGCAGGGCCAAATTAATGATGACATTTGCATATGGGTTTGCATAGCATAATACACAAAGATGCATTACTCATGTAATTTTATAGGTGTACTTTGTATTGTATATATAAGGGTTTTTGTCTAAATAATATTTTTTTTGCATATTATTGACATATAATGTTGGTGTGTGGCAAGTTAATGAGATATTACCTGCACTAGACTATTCCCACCCCCGGAAGTAATTGGAAGGGGGTGGTATATTTGAAGCCCTGCAGTGACCCTCTCATTAGGTTACGACTAAAAACACACCTGTGTTCGAAACGCATCAACCATGCTGGGGTGAAGGTTTGTGTCCATGTGAGTTACATGCTACAAGATAGAAATAAAGGCAACTGAGTTATTACAAGTGCTGGAACCATCTATTCTTCTTATACAGAAATATAAGTCTGATACGGTACTTGTTTTCACGTCTTCAAAATGGTATAGCGACTGCATGGAATAGGTGAAGTCAGGTCAAAGGGACCAAAGTGCTTTCAATAGTGCTAGATGTGTAATACCTGATGCTAAGACTAGATATGTAGAAGCAATACTTTTGTTAAAGTGTAACTGTCATATAATAATAATAATAATTATTTTTTGTTAAATGTGTAGGACAAGGGATTCTGATTATTTTTGCAATATATTTTATTAGTTGATTTTGCACTTTTTCATTATAAAACTGTCCCTGAAGAAGGCCCCCTTCTGCCATGAGGTGAGATGAGAATCTCGTCTCATGCGGCGTCTTGTGCTGTCTTTGAAGGTGCGGCATCGGCGCAGCCTGTGGCCGATGCTAATTTATGCAGGTAGTTATCAGGGAAGCGACTGCTTCCTGTCCGAGCTAAAAAGGGGCCCCAAAGCAATACTGAATGTTTTCATTAGATCTAGGGCTTCCCCTCTCACAGCTGCTGCACTTTATAGAAGAAGATGACACTTACAGCCATGGTGGAGCTCCTCCCACTGAAGGTCCTCAGTGAGGAGCAGATACAGTACAATTGCTGTTTCCTCCTCCTCTCCGGCTGGAATCCACAGTACTGGCACACCACTTATGTGTATGAGTGTGTCCATTAAGTTGGGGGGGGGGCTTCCAGTACAAAAATTTGCTAGTATATATTTCTCTGTGCCAGCAGCTTATTACTATTGGTCTTTGTGGGCTACTAGTATTGCAATCTAGAAACAGTTGGCTATTTCGCTTTCCTACCTTAGATTTTTAATCGGAAGGGGGTGCCATTTCCTTTTTTGCCTTTGGCAGCAGAAAAGCTAGAATCTGCCCTGAAGTTGTCTTTTAGCAGTGGAAAACCCATCTTCACTGGTCAGCACAGAGCAGTACTCAACAGTGAACCCCTCCCCCGCTCACTGCAGCTGCTAGTGGGTTATATATATAATATTTAATTTATTGTTTGTGTGCGTGGCTAAAAGATTTTTACAGCGCCTCCCATAACAGTGATATTCACAACGTCTCCCATTGCAATGATAACTAGAGATGAGCAAATCAAAGCTGACGAAGTGGAATTTATTCCGAATTTCAGGAAAAATTCAATTTGCACCAAATGAGAATTTCCTTGCGCTTCATGGTAACGAATCGCATTTTTTTCTAAAATGGCTACTGCACGTGTGAGGACATGGGGAAAGGAACTCTGGGAAGGCGGGATCACCCACAATGCCATGCATGCAGCCAATCAGCAGCCAATCAGCAGCCAGCCTTGTGATATCACAGCCCTATAAATAGCGGCAGCCATCTTAGATTCTTACATTTACCAGTGTACTTAGTGCAGGGAGAGACATCTGAGGCGCTAGGGATAGGAATAGAAAAAACGTAATTGTGCTAAAAAAAAAACTATTTACAAGTGCAGGGAAAGATTATTCAAGGTGTAGGGAAAGGATAGGGAGAAATCAATTCACAGCATTTTTGTTCATCAGGGTTCATTCGGGGAGGTGACAGCCTGCCTAATAGGAAGAGTCCGATTACACCTTGCTGCACTGACTGGGGATCCAAATTCCCATTATACAGCTCTGCAATTACATCAAACCGTGCTTATTAGGGTGCAAGTGCTGTTTGATACAGGCATTAACAGGGGTTATTGCAAATAAATATTTCTACGTTTTATTTGCTCTAGTGCAGTGCAGTTATATGTTCTAAAGCTTTTTTTGGCTTGTATTAGTGGGAAAAAGGGGGCTTATTAGCCGTTGTGTGGTGAAGTGCTAAAATGACATCCTTTTTGTCATGTATTAGTAGCAAAAGTAAAATATATTTGCCGCTCAGCGGTGCAGTTTTAAACCCCTTTTTTTAATGTATTAGTGGAAAAAGGAAAAATATCTTTGCCGCTTAGCAGTGCAGTGATATATTCTAAAGCCCAGTTTGCCGTGTATTATTGGCAAAATAAATATATATTTTCCGTTAAGCGTTGTACTTATCTGTTGAAAAGCCTTTTGTGTAAAAGTAGAAAAAAATGAGGGCGTAATTGCCATTCAGCGGTGCAGTGAGATATTTTTCAGCTCAGTTTTCCATGTAATACTGGCGAAATTAAAATATACTTGCCGTTCATCGTTGCACTTATCTGTTGAAAAGCCTGTTGTGTTCTGTAAAAGTGTAAAAAAACTAGGGCCTAATTGCCCTTGTGCAGTGCAGTGCTATACTCTAAAGCCCAGTTTGCTGTGTATTAGTGGCGAAATATATTCGCCGTCCAGCGTTGCACTTATCTGTTGAAAGCATTTTGTGTAGTGTAAAAATAGAAAAAAATAAGGGCCTAATTGCCGTGCAGCAGTGCAGAGATATTTTACAGCCCACTTTGCGTGTATTACTAGCGAAACAAAAATATATTTGCTGTTCATCATTGCACTTATCTGTTGAAAAGCCTGTTGTTGTAACAGCAGCTGCCATGTGTCGCTTTCCCCCCACTTGCCGCTGCGGACCTGGACTCTGTCGCCTGTATGTGCTGTGGTGCTGAGGATTCCGATCCATGGATTCCATTCAGCCCTGGCCACAGCATGCTTGTTGCTGGTGTCTGGTTTCACTGCCCTGTCACAAGTTAGTGGAATATGAGACTTTGTCAAAAAAAAAAAAGATTTAAAATAATCATTTTCCGCTAACTTGTGACAAAAAAAAAACTTCCATGAACTCACTATGCCCATCAGTGAATGCCTTAGGGTATCTACTTTCCTAAATTGGGTCATTTGTGGGGTGTTTCTACTGTCTGGGCATTGTAGAACCTCAGGACACATGGCAGGTGCTCAGAAAGTCAGAGCTGCTTCAAAATGCGGAAATTCACATTTTTGCAGCATAGTTTGTAAACGCTATAACTTTTACCCTAACCAATAAATATACACTTATTGCATTTTTTTTTATCAAAGACATGTAGAACAATAAATTTAAAGAAAAAATTATCTAGAAATGTAGTTTTAATTGAAAAGTTTTACAACCGGAATTGAAAAATGACTTTTTTTGCAAAAATTTCGGTCAATTTTGATTAATATAAAGAAAGTTAAAATGTCAGCAGCAATGAAATACCACCAAATGAAAGCTCTATTAGTGAGAAGAAAAGGAGGCAAAATTAATTTGGGTGGTAAGTTGTATGACCGAGCAATAAACCGTGAAAGTAGTGTAGTGCAGAATTGTAAAAAGTGGTCTGGTCATTAAGGGGGTTTAAGCTAGGGGAGCTGAGCTAGTTAAACAAGAAAAGGTGCCATTCCTATTCCTAACAGTGGATAATATAATTTGTCGGGGACCTTGGATCAATCGCATAAGGGCAGTTATTAATAAACATTGGAATGTAGTGACTAGGTCTTATCCCCAGATTACAGAATTTCAAAGCCCCCCTATGATATGTTACAAGAGGGCAAGCAATTTAAAAGATAAAATCATTAGAGCGGATATAGGCACCAATAAAAAAGATCCCGACAAGTGGAATGACACCTTTTCTTGTTTAAGCTGCATCCACTGTTCTAGCATAATAAAGGGTCCTTACATTTCACACCCACATAGTGGGGAACAAATTCCAATAAAGGGCCACTTCACCTGCAATAGTTCTTTCATTGTATATCTCTTAAAATGTCCATGTGGACGCTGTTATATAGGTGAAACCACTATGCGAATGAAAGATCGCTTTGCGAAACACAAGTCGACAATTCGCAATGAAAATGTACTATTGCCAATCTCTTTACATTTCCATCAACAGAGACACAATGTGTCACAACTTCGATTTCAAATCATCGAAGAGGTACTACAACCTCGAAGGAGAGGTAACGTGAAGCCTATTGGATTCACCGCCTACAAACGATGACACCCAAAGGGTTAAATCGGGAGTACGCGGTGAGCAGTTTCTTATAAAGTCTAAATAGGAGATGATCATTTAATATAGTCATCATTCGCGATTGCATTATGTAACTTTTCTCTGTTATGTGTCTCCACAGTGTAATTGACATAACGATCTTCGATGATACAAAAGGATCGCTTTCATTTATGATTTTTGTCGAGATTAGATGTTAGTAAACAATTTTGGTTACCTAGCCAACATGACGTCAGAATCACATGACTTGAAGGCGTCTATCACGTGACGAGGGGCAGACTATTTAAACATATGCTTATGTTCATTTCAATGCCACTTGCTGTTTGATTGAATTTGACAAAGGCATTTTGTAAGTGCCGAAACGCGCGTCACCTCTACCCATGAGTGGCGAATAAAATATTCACGATTACATCGCAAGGAGTGCCGGCTTTTTTCTTTATTGAAGAATAGGACATGTTCTATTTTTTTCTGGAGCCGTGGAAGGTAAAGTCAGGGGCGTGCTCCGGAAATGCGGATGCGGACAGCACACTGTGTGCTGTACGCATCCATTCCTGCCCCTCAAAGAATAAATGGGTCCGCACCCCTTCCGCAATTTGCGGAATGGATGCAGACCCATTCTACGGATGTGTGAATGGATCCCTATGCCCTTTTCACACGGGCGAGAATTCCGCGCACGTGCAATGCAATAAGAGGGGAATTTATCATTGTAGGTGTGTTTGAGGTCAGTTTTTAGACTGGAGTTGCTGTGCACAGTTACGCAAAATTTATGAGATTGTCACAAAGTAATAAGTTTGCTCCAAATGTGATGTGGTTACACCTATATCATTAGAATTATGCATGGGGTGATGCCTAGCGTGGGGTTTGAAACTTAAAAAAAAAAAATCCCAAAGATAAATTAGACATTAAAATGACCTACCTACCAAACTTGCCCTAAACCCAACTCCACTTATGAAAGTGGCGCAGGAGGCCAAAATTGCTAAATTTTGCATAACTAAAATATTGTGCAAACAAATCAATAATTTTACACCAAAACTTCTGCCATCGATTTTTAAACTTTAAAACCATTTTAAAACATGGATCTGAAGTTGGCTTCAGTACTGGCTGGTACCTCAGTAGCGAAGCTAACTTCGGATCCATGTTTTAATATGATTTTAAAGTTGAAAAATCAAATCCCAAAGTTATTCACCGAAGTCCTGCGGAACTTCAAGATAATTCACTTCGCTGGAGGCCATACATTTGAATGCTGTACAGAGACAAATCTCACATTCAAACGAAGTTTTGAACGGATCGAATTAGTATCTAGGATCCGAAGCTCGATTCGCTCAACACTAGGGGGCACCATAGAATATGCAATTGAAGTTTCTCATTGGGTGAAGTGCTTTATGTACCACAGTGTTCTCGCAGCAGGAGAAGACATACTATATGTGGAGCCACACAGGGGCCCTTTAAGGCCATATGCGATTCTTGTAGAGGGGCCCTACACTGTTTATGTTCACCCCTGGCTTGCAGTCAACATGCAGTAAGTGCCACATTTGCAAAATGATTTTTAATGAGCACTATAAGACAGAACAATGTATGCATTAAAGCATTTAACGCATTACAATGGCTTATCTATAAGGCACATTTCAGACCTCATGTCCATCATGTGCATTTATTTGTACCGACAGAAGAAAATTATGTTCCCGAGAATTATATTTTGCTAAAAATAGGGCAATTTAATGCCTAGACGCAGCCTTCATGTTGTTACCATTCAGGTTCAAAATGGACTGTAAAGATGAAGAGCAGTGAGGAAATGAAAAGCATTTATCTATTACTGGTAAAATCATGATAATCAATGGATTATACAACAGCTCTAGTCTAGACTGGGGGGGGGCATGAAGGTCAACTTCTTCAAAGGGTGGAGAGATGGAAGCTCATGCCAGCACAGGAATAACAGAGATCATATCTGACAAAACCAGGTAATGATTAGAAGCCTGATCAGAGCTCAAGGCCTGGATGACCTGTAACACTGGAAGCTTTCAGGATTCACATTACACGGATGGAACCATTCATGAAGAGCTTGACTGACAGATGGTATTGTGTCTAACAGTACTGAATACGGAAAGACCTTCAGATTTTAAAAAAAGATTTAAAGTGAACTGGACTAGTACATTGTGGCCTGCATAGGCCCATGGGAGGGAGGTGCGGAGAGTGAAGCTGGATAGAAGTGGGGGCTAAGCAAATGAGGGTGGTTGTAGTCCTCACAGTGGCTAATACTAGCTCCAGCACTCTCACTGGTTGTGTGGGCAGTGAATGGAGGTGCGCACCCAGGGGCGGATTGGGAACTTAAAGTGGCCCTGAAAAAAATAAAAATAAAAGTAGACCCATGTTATAAGTGGGTTCAAACTGACAGAATACAGGCCAAGTAGACGGTAGACAAGTAAACGGGGACAACCAAAGGAGGGGGGGCCTGCAATACTGCAGTGCAAAGCAGAATACTGCGCCAACAGAACCAAATACCAGAGGACAGCACAAAATACTGCCGCCCTCATCATAGTATTTAACTGTATCACTATTATGAGGCCCACGAGAAATTTCCCTGTAGGGTCTATGGCCAATCCACCCCTGGACACACACTTTGCTCCCCTTGGCCACAATCTGGGCTTTTGGGGTCTTCTGAATGGTGGTGGCTGGGGTGCCCTTGTGTTAGAATGAGCAATGGGGGGCAAGGTAGAAGAGCAGGTGGTGGAGGCAATGACCAGGCCAGAAAAAAAAAGAGTCTATCTTTACTAAATAGATGATGAGAGTTACAGTATTAATTAAACCAGCAGACAGATTTCTTACTAACTTACCAAATGCATGTTAGCAAAAAGTAAGGGGAGATACTGTAGACTGGGGTTATTAAAGGGGCTCTCAGGGATTTACATACAGTTGCAAGAACAAGTATGTGAACCCTTTGGAATGATATGGATTTCTGCACAAATTGGTCATAAAATGTGATCTGATCTTCATCTAAGTCACAACAATAGACAATCACAATCTGCTTAAACTAATAACACACAAAGAATAAAATGTTACCATGTTTTTATTGTACACACCATGTAAACATTCACAGTGCAGGTGGAAAAAGGTATGTGAACCCTTGGATTTAATAACTGGTTGAACCTCCTTTGGCAGCAATAACTTCAACCAGACGTTTCCTGGAGTTGCAGATCAGACGTGCACAACGGTCAGGAGTAATTCTTGACCATTCTTCTTTACAGAACTGTTTCAGTTCAGCAATATTCTTGGGATGTCTGGTGTTAATCGCTTTCTTGAGGTCATGCCACAGCATCTCAATCGGGTTGAGGTCAGGACTCTGACTGGGCCACTCCAGAAGGCATATTTTCTTCTGTTTAAGCCATTCTGTTGTTGATTTACTTCTATGCTTTGGGTCGTTGTCCTGTTCCCATCTTCTGTTGAGCTTCAGCTGGTGGACAGATGGCCTTAAGCTCTCCTGCAAAATGTCTTGATAAACTTGGGAATTCATTTTTCCTTTGATTATATCAATCCGTCCAGGCCCTGACGCAGAAAAGCAGCCCCAAACCATGATGCCCCCACCACCATACTTCACAGTTGGGATGAGGTTTTGATGTTGGTGTGCTGTGCCTCTTTTTCTCCACACATAGTGTTGTGTGTTTCTTCCAAACAACTCAACTTTGGTTTCATCTGTCCACAGAATATTTTGCCAGTACTGCTGTGGAATATCCAGATGCTCTTGTGCAAACTGTAAACGTGCAGCAATGTTTTTTTTGGACAGCAGTGGCTTCCTCTGTGGTATCCTCCCATGAAATCCATTCTTGTTTAGTGTTTTACGTATCGTAGATTCGCTAACAGGGATGTTAGCATATGCCAGAGACTTTTGTCTTTAGCTGACACTCTAGGATTGTTTACATGGTGTGTTCCATAAAAACATGGTAACATTTAATTCTTTGTGTGTTATTAGTTTAAGCAGACTGTGATTGTCTATTGTTGTGACTTAGATGAAAATAAGATCACATTTTATGACCGATTTGTGCAGAAATCCATATCATTCCAAAGGGTTCACATACTTTTTCTTGCAACTGTATTGATGAATTATCCTCAGGATCAGTTATCTATATGAGATGGGGAGGGGTCTGACTCCCAATCGAGCTGTACGAAGAGGCTGGCGTGCTGTCAGATGATGCTACAAAGAGTTTATTGCTATGCATTGGAGCTGCAGACATTTAACAAAATGTAATAAAGTCTACTAGCAACGTGGCCTCACTTGTTACATTAGATGCATAGAAATAATAAAATAGGTTGCAAAAGTATACATATCCTTTTAAAAATCTAATGTTTGAAGTATCTTCAATCTACTGTTCTCCTGTGAGCAAAACCTTCACAATGTGTACACTGAGTCTCGTACCTTAAGGACATCCTGTTCCCGTTGCCACTATCGAAATAAAACAAATCCAGATTACATCTCCTGATAAACGGCTTCTTCTTAATAGAAATGCAAATAAAAGTGAGCAGTGGCACAAAATAAAGTGCACATTTCCCATCTGTACAGATATAACGTGAGCTAAACATGAGACGAACCTTCTCTCCTGTGCTCTGATTTCAAGAGTTAATTAACGCTCACCTCTCGCTCGCTATTTCTACCCGTGAGCGGGCGCTGACATATCTGTAGTATTTGAAATGATGGTAATTGATTAAATGCACAGGATTTCGGGGCAGAGGCATTTAGAATTCAGAGTGCATACATCACTCTCGTGTCACTGAAGATATCTTCTGTACCGAGTCGATGGGAAGCATTTAAGAGTCAATGCTCTTTTTAACTCTCTCGTAACATTAATTACTGATCAGCGGTGAGGATAATCATGGCTGGAAGCTCATTTATCTACATCACCAGCCGTCCTAACCAGGCACAAGCTAATATTCATCAAATTCTTCTGCTTTATACATGGTTGTTTGATTTTTCCATTCCCTCAGAAACAGCGCCCATCATCCTGGAAGCAAGCCGCAGCGTGTTCAGTTTATGTAACTGCAGAGGCTATTGAAGCCCTCAACCTGCCTGTTCTTTTAAGTGAGGCCTGGATCTAGATAGTTACAAAAAGCAATGTTGGAGCACCTTCAAACTCTGTGTTTTCCGTTCCCCTGTTAGTTCTCCTGAAATTGTTTGAATAAATTGGCATCTGGGTGTTTTCCATTCCCCTTTGGCAATGGGGTATGTCCCTACATAGTCTAATCCTGTTCATGATAAGCAGTGATGGCCAGTTCGTATTGTTCGCCCGCAAACATATGCGGGCTGCTGTCTTTTTTCACAAGTCCGGCGATGCACAGGTAAGCTCTTACCTGTGCCTGTGCGCGAGCCAGTCTAAATACAACTGCGGTCAGCGGGAGCAGGCAGTTCCGAGAACAGCCACCGGGGGCCTTCATCGGGCTGTTCTCGGAACTGCCTGCTCCCGGTGACCGCTTTTGTTTTCAGACCAGCTCGCGGCACAGGCACAGGTAAGGGCTTACTTGTGCCTCACCTGACTTGTGAAAAAAAATGGCAGCCCGCATATGTTGGTGGGCAAACAATGCGAACTGGCCATCACTGATGATAAGAACCAGTTTTTTTTTTCATCCATTTCTAAAAGGAATAACAGAGGAACAATACAGTGCAGAGTTCTAAGAAAAAATGCTCCAAAATTGTAAAGTATTTACTAAAACAGACACTTGAGGAAAGCAGATGTTCTAGGGGACGTGTCACCCTTGACTATCATTACAAAAAATGTTGTGAGACAAATGTTGTTGTGTAGCCGTACCATAATAGAGCTCCTAACATGGCAGACCTGGGGGCTTTAGAAGAGCCCCAGCTGTGATTACAACCATTTGGCATCCCACAATTGCAGTCACCTCCGACTGTATAACCACTCAGATGCCAATGTCACTATTCACCAAAACATCTGAGGGGTTAAGCAGCCGGGATCAATGTAATCTCTGATCGCAGTCGCTGCAGACGGGTGTCATACATATAAGACAACTGGTACCTGCCATGTATAGAACAGGATGAGTGCCAGTGCCTGCTCCATATGCGGTGACCCATCACTGCTAAAGGTTTAATGCTCTGTTTTATTGTTAGAATTGTCAAATGGTTAATTGCTCAAACTGTATACTTCATGCACTATGTACGCCAAAAGACTGTATATGGGAGGAAATAATTAGCAGTATTTGGTACAGTTGCCAGGTGGTAGGCAGCATTATCTCTGGTGTGATGTGGCTGTTGTGCAGAGGAGTGTAGCTAAACTACAAAGGAATCTAGCTAAGCCACAGAGGAGTCTAGCTAAGCTTTTGAATTTGGGTGCAGTCTGCGAACTTGGTTGAATCCTATGAGTTGCAAACTGACAGAAAAAGCAATTGTACCGAGATCCAACTTCTGAGGGAAAAAGAGATATTACAGAAGGTTGAGGACCATTAAGGTAGAGTGGGTGCACTACTCAGCAAAGGTAAAGCATGCTTATGGCTTTGGACTTTGCTGCCCATGTTAGGGTAAATTGCTTCTAATGCCCACCACACTTCTGAGATAGACTAGGCTTCCGATCTAGAGCTGCACTCCACAGCTCTTTTACTTTGCTGCCACTCTAAAATGTTGCGGATCTGCCACCGATAAATCAGTATCAGCAAATCCACAGCATTTCCATCCTGTATGGTTGTATCCTAAAGATATATTAAAACCCTGTTCACATTTACGTCAGGACTCAGGAGCCTCCTTCAGGGATTCCATCATGTTGGATGAGAACAATACTCCAGTATTTAGCACATTTTTCCTGATCAAATTGCTGGCCGCAGAACTTAGTGGACCTTCATTATAGGTCAGAGGGGGCTGTCAGGCTCTGATGGTGTCCATCATACTGTTTTTTCCGCGTTTCTGTTTCTTCAATGGAACAGAAACATTTACAGAAATATTAACAGATGATGATCAAAGATGGACATTCACTTTTGGAGTTATGTATTGGAGTGTATAATGACGGCCATGATGCATTGCTGTCTGGAGATACTGTAGTTACATTCAAACAAAGAATGTAAAATAGCCGGAAGGTAGCAGTACCTGATACAAATACATGGCTGCTGATTGTTGGAGGGAATGCTATATTCTCCTATGATATATAGAAACAGACAAGGCTGTAGGACACCATGTTTCCACTATTATGGATTAGAAATACGGTGCTTCCACGGCTGCTTCTTTTATTTGCTTCATATCAGAAATTGATGGAAATGACACAACTCGATGCTTGTCCTGTTTATTTCCTTCTATTTGGAATATAATTTTCCACAGCGCACTCTTTAAATATGCCAGCAGTACGGCGTGCCTCTCACTCACAGGATATTGTACCACAAATCTGCAAGTCCATTTTTATGACAAAGATTCAAAGCATATATTTTTGTCTCTTTGATTATTTTTTTTTCCTCCTGCAGGTTTATTTATAAACTCATAGAATAGCAGAGCCTCTGACTCCAAGCTGCAAGGGAATGCTGAGAGTTGTAGTTTTGCAACATTTTGCATAGTCTGATCATGATATCAAGAATGATCTTTTATTAAATGACACATTAAGGGCAGACAATTGGCTTCATTTTCAGTATGGAGTGGTAGAAGCCATGCTCTACCCATCAGATCTGTAATCTGCACAAATCTGTAAGGTAAGTACAGATGTTACATTGGCATACAGCGCCACAGGGCACAATGTTATTAACAATGCTCAATGTTCTAAAAGTGAGGGTATAAGAACACAACTCTTCATGAATAGCGTAATGAGCTGTGGCATCAACAGTGACATACCTACCATGGATGAGAATGCTGCGGGGCCCAGGGGAAAGGTTGACCCAGTGTTCAACAGCTTCTTCTGTTCACTATAAAGATTTACTGCAGCCACCACTAGGACAGCTCACTGCAAAGAGATTATTTAAAGCTTCCATTGATTTCAATAGCAACTGTGTAATATACTTTTCACTGAGCTTCCCCTAGTGTTGGCTGCAGGCAGATATTTTATAATATACTGTGTAAAGCATAGCAGATTTATTGATGTACTTGTGTCAGTTGCCTGGTGTAAATACAGTACATTAAAAAATATATTGCAGAGAAGGAGCACTATATTTATGAAGCTCCTGTTCCACATTTTCCAACATAGAGGTCAGTTAAAAGTTACGAGTAGAGATGTTACAAGTAGAGATGTCGCGAACATAAAATTTTTCGTTCGCGAACGGTGAATGCGAATTTAAGCAGATGTTTGCGAACGGGTGAACCACCATAGACTTCAATAGGCAGGCAAATTTTAAAACCTACAGGGACTCTTTCTGGCCACAATAGTGATGGAAAAGTTGTTTCAAGGGGACTAACACCTGGACTGTAGCATGCCGGAGGGGGATCCATGGCAAAACTCCCATGGAAAATTACGTATTTGACGCAGAGTCGGGTTTTAATCCATAAAGGGCATAAATCACCTAACATTCCTAAATTGTTTGGAATAACGTGCTTTAAAACATCCAATGTGTGTATACGATCAGGTATGATGTGGTATCGATCAGGTAGTGTAAGGGTTACACCCGCTTCACAGTGACAGACCAAACTCTGACAGACCAAACTCCCCGTTTAAAGCACTGCAAAGAGTTGTCAATAGTTGACACACCCATGACATAAATTTTATTCCTCTATGCGTCAATCTTGGTGTAGTGATGACTGTGCTCGTGCGCACATTCGGGAGATTGCAGGCGATGGCGGTTTTTCAAAGCCTATGGTCATTCTGAGGTAGTTCAGTGACAGTTAAGTGACCCAGAAAACAATGATTCTGCAGTGTGGGCCCATTGTTGGCCTAGTAGGCTTTAATGATCACCTTAGATGATCACAAAGATTTTCTATGAAAAATTATCCAGCCGATCGCTTTTGGTCTGTTCACAATGAAGCAACGACCTTATCATCTGGGGTGTGCCAACATTGCCAACACACTCATAGAGGTGATTGCTTCATTGTGATGCGCAAGCCCCTTCACCACAACAAGGTAACGAAGGGGAATTGACACATGTATGTGCCTTTTTTTTTGTTTTTGCAGCCTCAGTCCAGCACCAGAGACCAGAAAAATTAGGCATGTACACATGCCTGAAAAATTAGGTACTGTTGATGTTTTCCAGGCAGAAAGTGTACTAAAACATTGCGGCTTAAACCCTAGTTGGTGGCGGAGAAGTCACGCAAGTCATCCGGAATGGAGAGATTAAATACAGCAGCGTGTGGACCATTTTTAGCCCAAGGCATCTCATCAGGCCTTTTTTAGTCAAATGTATCGCCCACTGTCAGTCCCTTCGGGATCCATGCCTCATTCATCTTAATAAAGGGGAGGTAATCTAGACTTTTTTGACCTAGGTGACTTCTCTTCTCAGTGACAAAACCTCCTGCTGCGCTGAAGGTCCTTTCTGACAGGACACTTCAAGCGGGGCAGGCCAGAAGTTCTATCGCAAATTGGGATAGCTCAGGCCAGGTCAAGCCTGCACACCCAGTAGTGAAGGGGTTCATCACTCCTCAGAGTGTCGATATCTGCAGTTAAGGCGAGGTAGTCTGCTACCTGTCGGTCGAGTCGTTCTCGAAGGGTGGACCCCGAAGGGCTGTGGCGATGCGTAGACTTAAAAAGCTCTGCATGTCCTCCATCAACAACACGTCTGTAAAGCGTCCTGTTCTTGCTGGCGTGGTCGTGGTAGGAGGAGGATTACTTTCACCTCTTCCCCTGTTAGATTCCCTTTGTGCTGTGACATCATCCTTATACGCTGTGTAAAGCATACTTTTTAACTTGTTTTGGAACTGCTGCATCCTTTCCGACTTCCGGTAATTCGGTAACATTTCAGCCACTTTCTGCATATCCCGGGGGTCTAGTAGCGTGGCCACCCAGTACAGGTCGTTCTCCTTCAGCCTTTTTATACGAGGGTCCCTCAACAGGCACAACAGCATGAAAGACCCCATTTGCACAAGGTTGGATGCCGAGCTACTCATGTCCCGTTCCTCGTCCTCGCTGATCACATTGAAGGTCATTAAATTACTTTTTTTATCTGCAAGGTACTGTGCCACCCTATATGAGTGGTGGGCAGTGGGTACAGTACAGTCAGCGGACCTGACACTCACTGGCAGGCAACTGCAATTATATTACAGAGGAAAAATTAAATACATTTTTTAACAGCAACATGCTTTGCCACCCTTTATGAGTGGTGGGCAGTGGGCACAGTACAGTCTGTGGGCCTGACACTCACTGGCAGGCAACTGAAATTATATTACAGAGGAAAAATGTAATGACTTTTTTATCTGCAAGGTACTGTGCCACCCTATATGAGTGGTGGGCAGTGGGCACAGTACAGTCTGTGGGTCTGACACTCACTGGCAGGCAAATGCAATTATATTACAGAGTAAAAATTTAATAATTTTTTTATCTGCAAGGTACTGTGCCACCTGATATGAGTGGTGGGCACTGGCAGTGGGCACAGTAGAGTCAGTGGGCTTGACACTCACTGCCAGGCAACTGTAATTATATTACAGAGGAAAAATTAAATGACTTTTTTGATCTGCAAAGTACTGTGTCATCCTATATGAGTGGTGGGCAGTGGGCACAGTACAGTCAGTGGGCCTGACACTTACTGGCAGGCAACTGCAATTATATTACGGAGGAAAAATTTTATGACTTTTTTATCTGCAAGGTACTGTGCCACCCTATATGAGTGGTGGGCAGTGGGCACAGTACAGTCTGTGGGCCTGACACTCACTGGCAGGCAAATGCAATTATATTACAGAGGAAAAATTAAATAACTTTTTTATCTGCAAGGTACTGTGCCACCATATATGAGTGGTGGGCACTGGGCAATTTAGCAGCACTCTCCCTGCTCTAACTAACACTGCAGCTTCAGAATGAATCTAAGAGGGCTGCCGTCCTTGCTTTTTTTTTTAGGATGTTGGAGGGTCTGGGAGGGAGGGTATGCTGATTGGCTGGAATGTGTCTGCTGACTGTGAGGTACAGGGTCAGAGTTTGCTCAATGATGACGTATAGGGGGCGGACCGAACATCGCATATGTATGCCCACTGCGGCGAATGCGAACAAGCAATGTTCGCTGGCGAATAGTTCGGGACATCTCTAGTTATAAGATGGAGGGAGACTTTTTTTATTTGGACTTTGCACTCTGTGTTGCCTTGGAGTGTTTAACATTTACTGGAAAATATAGTGCCCTGGAGCAAGGATACGTTGGAGTCTGGATATTTGTGGACATTTTCCCATATTGCTGCTATGCAAAGCCATCAACTCCCTACTTTATTGAACTTTGAAGGGGTAACTTGCACTATGATTTATGCCATTGTTTACACTTATACTTGGCCCTTATAATTTTATATTGTCAAACTGCATTTTATGTGTATTGTAATATATCCTGTTTATTTGCACTGTATTTGCACAGCACTGTGGAAAGGGTTAATGCACACCAGCTAATACTAAGAGACTTTAGGAATTTCCAGCATGTGAACTGAGAAGGCAGTAATTTTCCATAGTTACCATGGGAAAATGCAGAACTAAATTTTGGATCAGATGTTTGCTTATGTCTGGAAACAGATAATTTACAAGACTTCGAAACACGTCTGAGAGGAACTTTGGCTTTATGATACCTGCACTTAACATGCGCTGGAAGAAATAACACAGAAATATTATAGAATCAGCTGATTTAGAATGATCAATATACAATTTGAAATCCCCGCTTAGCCGGCAAGCAGGGAAAAAGAGACTCTCAATTGGCCGATTCCCATTACGTGATCAACTGGAGGAGGAGTCGATAACATCAGGAATGCCAAATTCTGATTGAAAATATCGAAAATATAACTCACACAAGAATAGAGGTGATACTCAACGGAAAAAGGCTGGAAGCGGAGGTAAGCAAGAAAGACCCACACTGAAGATTAGTGTGGGAACGCTCTATATACATATATCTCGCAGAGACCAACTGAACAGTGAGTACCTCTGGAATATAATCGTGTGATATTGAATATACGTATACCGCTAGATCAATACGATCCTTAACCGTCTAAAGATTATATGCTAAAATTTCGAGAGAAAAAGCAGTGTCCTATTGATCGAAATAATATAACTAAGGAGAACTGTTCATATGAACTATTGGTCTCGAATTACCTCATCGATTTTATGGTGGATTGAAGTGCATTAATGGACTAAATACCTACCATACCAGGGTGGAGTCAAATCTATACATTGAGTTTATGGACTAATTTTTTTATTTATATATATATATATATATATATATATTTATTTATTTTTTTATATATATATATATATATATATATATATATATTTATATGTATTCCTATCTCATTCATTATTTGAATTGTTCTTATAGATTGTTGATATATTATTGTGAATAAAATTGTGTATGCTGCATGTACTCTAGATGTCCGAGTGCCTATCTAAGAAGTAATATTATGTCTGGAAACTGCTTTGTCATTTCCTTTGACTTCTATTGAGGCACAATACATGTCTATGGCAGTCATATACTGCATCATCGTTTCTGTTAGGCTGTGCTTCTGCAGCTTCAACCCTCCCAGTAGAAAGTTTTGGATCAGTTAGAAACTTTAGGAACAAGTGTTTAGTAGGAGAAACTCTGACAGACTGTGAGACTGACCAGAAGAAGACGCTGAGATGTGGATACCCTGTCTGACGATTGAGCCACAGATCCTAGGCCACCAGCCTTTTGGTCAGGGTATCAGTTTTCTGAGAGAGAGAACGCAAGCTAGCTAAGTCCTTTCCTCAGCACAGAATCTTCTTTGGCCAAAGGGGAGACTGGAGAAGACAGCTCAGTGTATTGCCTGTATTGTTTTGCACCTGAATTTCTCCAGTATAGAAGCACTTTGGTTTATTGCAAACCCTGACTCTCTGGACTTATTTCCCATTGGAGTGCACCATGCCTTACCATCCTCTGCAGAAAGCATCAACACATAGTGACACCTCAATGGTGTAGGGGGGAACCAGTGTAGTGCTTAGGCCACCTCAAATCCAGTCACTGCAGAAACTCAATGGGGATATCGACAGTATCCACTATAACAGTGACATCTACAGTACCCCGCCCCTTTAACATCCACAGCAGCCTGCCCCCTTAACAGTAACATCCACAGCGCCCTATCCTTTAACAGTGACCTCCACAGTGGCTATCCCTTTATTAGTGACCTCCACAGCACCCCGTCTCGTTAACAGTGATTTCCCCAATAACCCACCCCCTTAACAGTAACCTCCACAGAGCTCCGTTCTCCGTTCTCTGTGACATTCACAACACCCCGCCCCCTTAAAATTCACCTCTACAGCACCCTGCCCCTTAACACTAACCTCCATAGCAGGCCGTCCCCTTAACTCTGACCTCCACCATTCCCTGCCCCCTTAACAGAGACCTCCACAGTGCCCACCCCTTTAACAGTGACCTCCACATCATCCCTCACCCTTAACAGTGACTTCCACAGTAGTCTGCCCCTTTAACAGTGACCTCCATAGCGGCCACTCCTTTATTAGTGACATCCACAGCGCCCCATCTCCTTAACAGTCTTTTCCACAACACCCTGTCCCCTTAACAGTGGCCTCTACAGCAATCTGCCCCTTAAGACTGACTTCCATAGTGGATCATCCCCTTAACTGTGACCTCCACAGCAGTCTGCTCCTAGGGTGGCCAGAGGTCCAGTTTTAGGCCAGCCCTGTTCTCTGTCCGGTTAAGGGCCTGTACAGACACAGGGATGTCCTTTTGAACAGCTCACTCTCAGACAGCAGCACCATGCTGTCTGAGCTTGAACTGCAGGGAAAAAGTCCCCCTCCCTCTCACCCCTGCAGCTGACAGAAGTTGATTTTTACCTTCATTTTTTTCAATCCCTGTTGGCTGTGGATTGGGAGGGGCATGGCCTTACTGGGTCAGGGAGTGATTTAGCGGGATCTGGGGATGGGATATTTAAGTCCGTCTTTTGAAACCTGGGTTGTTATAGAAACCTGGTGTAAAACTGTGTGTATGTGGAGACTAAGGGCCTGCAAGCTTCTATTGGCTGATAAGGGTCATGTGACCAGGCTTCTATTGGCTAATGCATTTTTTTAGAATATCTGAGGAACAGTACAAGCTAGAGAGCTGAGACCCGGTCTAAAACCTCCCCGGACACCTGCTGTACCTGTGTGCCTAATTTTGTGATTGTAAATGCGATGGTGCAGATTGCTTTAGCGGACATACATACACTCAGCTTATATATAGATAAAGATAAAGGATAAAAGGATATAGACAGATAAATATAGGATACAAAGATATGATCGACTTGATGGTTAATACATTAAGTAAACATTGGCAAGAAAATGCTGACTTTTTCAATGGATTTCAATGGCTTTTGTAGATTTTATTAGGTGGGACTGAGTGAGTATAGTTATGCATTGGGCATAGTTAGAGGAGTGGCTTACTGTAAAAAAGAATTGCCACGGCACACTATGTTCGTCACTGAACTTTGCATTCTTTATGTCAAAAGCAGGAGGGCGTAATGCTAAGCCCTTGCAACGGGTGCAAGAAAGCCTAGCTACACCTTTGGATAGATAGATAGATAGATAGATAGATAGATAGATAGATAGATAGATAGATATGAGATAGATAAATAGATAGATAGATAGATAGATATGAGACTGGTGGTTACATGAAGGTTACATCCGTTCAGCTGATTTTGAGTATAATTGAGTCATTTTATAGCAAGCTACTGCTGTTCCTTCAGCAGTAGCATCTATTGTATAATTACAAAGCTGCGCTCTCATACAAATGGGTCCACCGTGTTTGTTTACATTCAGCTAGTAGCGGGGGCTCGCAGCTCAATGACTCCTCCAGATCTGCAGTCAACAGCACATTCAAGTAGGGTTTATAAACAAGATTGGATGAGGAACACGATATAGCACTCCACACATCTCCCAGCCCGTTAATTACAGGACTCACAGCAAGAAAATCTGCCTATTGACCACATTAAGGATGATGTCTGTCACCGGTTCTCAAATTCCCCTGGTCAATCAATGCACTTAGGGGGTTATTTACTATACTGAATAGTGTTGAGCGAGCATGCTCGGCCGAACTGCTGTTCAGCTCGAGCATCGCTATGCTCGGCACATGGCGGTACTCGGCTGAGTACCACATGTGCTCGAGCGCCATGCTCAAGTCTCCTACCTGCACGTTTCGCGGCTGCTATGCAGCCAATAAATGTGCAGGTAAGTACTTCCCTCACTGTAATGCCAGTAGCCATGTTGGCTACTGGCATTACAGTGATTGAATGGCCGGAACATGTCATCGGGTGCTATATATCACCCGATGATGCATGTTCGGCTCATTTGTAGTCAGGGAGAGCTGCGGTTTGGAAGGGACAGAGGGATTGTAGGGAGTCTGATTGTAATCAATTCAGTAGAAAAACATTTCAAAGACCTAAAAGTCCTTTTAAGGACTATTGTGTGTGGTGGCAGGCTGGCAGTATTTTATAGCTACAGTACAAGAAAAACTTCTAGCATTTTCAATACTTTTTATATAGAGGGTATCTGCAGTGACTAGAGACATCTGTCCAATACCTTCTGTGTGTCAGGGCCAGAGATTGGAGAAATATAACTGAAAAATACAATATTTTTCCATCATTTTCAATGATTTTTAAATAGAGGGTGTCTGCAATGACTAGAGATATCTGTTCAATGCCTTCTGTGTGTCAATGCCAGAGATTGAAGTATAAATATAACTGAAAAATACTATATTTTTTCCATCATTTTCAATAATTTTTCTGTGTCTGCAGTAACTAGACATCTGTCCAATACCTTCTGTGTTTCAGGACCAGAGATTGGAGAAATATAACTGAAATCTATTTTACTTTTTCCATACTTTTATGTACTTTTTCCATATACTGTGCTTGCTGTGAACTGTGACATCCGTGTCACATCTTGTGTGTCAAGCATGCATATAACATTTAATATGCGCAAGGCGAGAAGTAAGGTACGGGGAAGTGGCAGTGATGCTGATGGTTCACGCAGAGGCTGTGGCCCTGGGCGTGTTGAAACAGTGCCTGCTGCCAGAGCACAAGAAAAACAATCATCCACGATACTTAGCTTCATGTCCCAGTTTGCAGGGCATTGCAGGAAAAAACTCTTGAAGTCAGACCAGTGCGACCAGGTCGTCGGTTGGATTGCAGCAGATAATGCTTTCAGTCGGTTAAGCACCACCCTGTCTTCCACCAAGTCCAGTCTCAGTAGCCAAGAGTCTGGTCAACAGAATCCTCTCCCTGATCCTCCTTCCTCCCACCATGAAGAGCCTGGTCAAACAAGTTATCCTTCACTCGGAAATTCTCTTTTCAATCGACATTACTTGATTTGGCCCTCTAACCAAGCACGCTTGAAGAGGGATATGAGTTCATATGCCATGATTCCCAACCTCTTGAGCATCCATGTGACAAGAACATGATGGTGGGGAACGGCAATTAGTGTGTAATGAGGTAGATGATGATGAGACACAGTTGCCAATGAGTCAACCGCAATTACTCAAGAGGTTGATGAAGAGGATGAGACACAGTTGTCAATCACTGAGGTTGTGGTCAGGTTAACAAATCAAGAGGATGATCAGAATGAGAAAGTGGAAGAGAAGGTGGTGGACGATGAGGTCACTGATCCAACCTGGTAAAGTGGAAAGCCGAGCGAGGACAGCAGTACAGAGGGGGAAGGATCTGCAGCACTGCAACAGGCTAGAAGAGGCAGTGGGTGGCAAAATGGAGAAGGCGGGCCACACCAAACATGCCCACAACTGTTCCATGGAGCACCCCCTTGTGTAAATCTCTTTTGCCAAGGGGTAGGTGTTCCACAGTATGGCACTTTTTTGAGGAAAGTGCGGACAACAAAGTAATAGTAGTTTGCAACCTGTGCCACACCAAAATGAGCCAGGGCATGAACACTAGCAACCTCACCACCAACAGCATGATCCGCCACATGGCATCCAAGCACTGTAATAAGTGGGACGAATGCATGGATCCACAATCTGTGTCTGCGAGTCACATCACTTCCTCCTTTTCCCCTATGGTATGTACTAGCCAATCGCCTGTCGAAGGCGCAGGCGAGGATGCCTCCTGCTATGCACCTGAACCTTCGCAAGCACCATCAGCGACCACATGCACTTCCCTGTCCCAGCGCAACGTCCAAATGTCATTACAACAGGCATTTGAATGCAAACGCAAATACCCAGCCACCCACCCACAGGCCATAGCACTAAATGAGCACTGAGGCCTTCTGCAGCCTGATGTTGGCGGCCGTCCTGCGGTACTCTGTCCCCAGCCGCCACTATTTTTCGAGGTGTGCCGTGCCCGCCTTACACCAACAAGTGTCCCGAAACGTCACACATGCCATGACTAATGCAGCTACTGGGAAGGTCCACTTAACCACAGACACATGGGATGGCACAGTTGCTACTGCCGCCAGGGTTTGTGTGCCCCAATTCCATCAGGGTTTCCGCCAGCACCTACGTTGGTGGATCCAACCCTCACTTCTCTGCCTCCACCTCCACTTCCACCTCAGAATCAGAAGTGAGGAGTGGGCATGGATGTCTGACTTCTGTGAGGTTTTAAGAAACTTTGAGGAATCAACACAGATGGTGATCAATGATATCGCTATTATCAGCGTCCCCATCCCACTTCTGTGTCTACTCAAACGCTCGCTGCTCACAATTAAGGACGACGCTGTGCATGTGGAAGAGGTGGAAAATGGGGAAAAATACATTACACAGGGTGATAGCCAGACCACCCTCCGTCCGTCTTCTCAGCGCGAATTGGATGATGAAGAGGAGGAGGAGCAGGAGACGGTTGCTTCCGCTACAGAGGGTAGAACCCATGGAAGTGTAATTCCATATGTTCAGCGTGGGTGGTCAGAAGAGGAGGAAGAGGATGAGGAGATTGAGAGTGATCCTCCTGATGATGACAGCGAAGTCTTGCCTGTTGGTACTTTGGCACACATGGCTGACTTAATGTTAGGCTGCCTTTCCTGCAACCCGCGCATTATACGCATTTTAGACAACACGGATTACTGGGTGTTCACACTTCTTGACCCCCGCTACAAAGAAAACTTCTCATTCCTCGGGTGGAGAGGATGAGCAAAACGGTGCAATACCAGAAGGTCCTTGAAAAATAGTTCCAAAAATTTCCATCTGACAACGCTGGCGGCAGAGTCCCTAGTTCCCTGGTCAACCGAGGAAGGGAGACAACGGGAACACACAGCAGTTCCAAAGGAGGCAGAGCAACACTCTCCAAGGCCTGGGAAAGTTTCATGACACCCGCCAGCACCCTCACCCTGATGCTTGGCCTAGTGTCACAAGGAGGTAAAAATTTTGGAATATGGTAAAGGAGTACATAGCAGACCGTGTCAGCATCCTCAATGATCCCTCAGTGCCTTGCAACTACTGGGTGTCCAAGCTGGACACATGGCATGAACTGGTGCGCTATGCCTTTGAGGTGCTGGCCTGCCATGCTGCCAGCGTTTTGTCTGAGCGGGTATTTAGTGCTGCTGGTGGCATTATAACAAGCATATCTGCCTGTCAACTGAAAATGCTGACAGGTTGACTCTGGATTGACCTGGATTGCAAAGGCATGAACAAAGGCACTTTAAATGTGCGGATGAACAAAGGCACTTTAAATGTGTTGTTTAATGTACCGAATACACTGTATTCCCATGCACCCCTTCCACCACAAAAATGGGGTATATGGTTAAATCTTCCTTTTCTGATCCTCCTCTTCTATCATATCAGCATGCTTATTCGTCGCATATAATGCCCTTGCATATAATTTTTTACAGGCTTGGTTCAACTGCAGGCCCTCACATATAATGTTTTACAGGGTCAGGTCACCAGCAGGTTATCTAGAGTCAACAAAGTGGCAGCAGGCCCTCACCTACAAGTCCAGTCTCAGTAGCCAAGAGTCTGGTCAACGCAATCCTCACCATCATGGCACACTGGGTGACCGTTGTGGAGGCCAGGAGTAAGTTGGCTGCTGGCACCAGACTTGTCATCCAATAGATCCTCGTTAACGGAAAGTGTACTCATTCCAATAACAGGGCCGCTTAGGAGTGCTGTATTGTTATTTATCGTCACTACCTCCCCGAGTCGGGAGTGGGTAATTGCTGCGTGCCTGCTGCATTCCTTGCATGCTTGTGCTTTAGTAACTTGACCAACTCTTTCTGGGTGTTTAACAATCAGGAAAAAAAAGGGGCAATGCAACAACAGCCAATCAGATTTCAGCCATTGACCTCCCTTGGATGTGGTAGCCCTTTCTTAGGCTCCCTCTTCGCCATCGAACCCTGATTCCCCGTTACCCATGATCAACATGGTAGGCGCAGAAAAGAACATCTAAAGTTGATGGGGAAGACATCCAAATGGATCGTCGCCGTCACAGGGACGTGTAATCGCCCAGAGGTTATCTAGAGTCACCAATGTGGCAGCAGGCCCTCGCCCCTAATGTTCAGATCAGCAAGCTTTTGCTCCAAATGTTTTTGAGGGTCATCAGCAGGCAATAAATCATAATTTTTCAAGGGTGTGTATGATGCCCTCCTTTATGTGTAACAAAGGATGTTTTGGAGTGCCGATTACTTGTAATTTTTGGCAGCCCTTAGTGCATAGGCTTTATGAGTGTAGGAGTCCCACTACCTGAACTATTGTACCACAATGTGAGTGAGGCCTTCCATTATGTGATATACAGGTTGTATAGGAGTACCTCTTCCTTGTAATTTTTGGCAGCACTTAACTTTTTTTTTTTCAGTTTTGTGCATATTATTTTCAGTCCAAGATGCATCGAGACATCTCCCTATGCTGTTCCCGAACTATTTTGGTAGTGTTTCCATCAATTTCTGACCTTTTCCTATTAACCAGGCACTCTCCCTTCTTCAGAGCAGGGAGTGCCTGGTTTAATGCTCGGGTTTTCCCATTTAATTCCATTATACTTGGGTGCTCGGTAGAGCACCGGAGCATCCCGATGTGTTCGGCCAGAGCACCCGAGCACTTTGGTGCTCGATCATCACTAATATGGAAATATGCCTAACTTAGGCGTATTTCAGGCGCAGATGACGTGCACTATAGGAGCATTATACCTACTGGGGGCACTACAGGGAGTATTATACCTAGTCAGAGTACTACATGGCTGCAGTATACTTACTAGAAGCACTACAGGGGACCATTATAACCATTTGGCCACTACTGTGGTCATTATACTTACTGGGAGCAATATATGTGGCATTATACCTACTGGGAGCAGTACATGGGGTATTATAACTACTGGGGACAATACAGGGGTGATTTTAACTACTAAGGCATTATGGGGGCATTATAACTACTGTATTTGGGGCACTATGGGGACTATTATTACTACTGGGGCACTACAGGGGGACATTATAATTAGTAGGACCACTATAGAAGACATTATATGTAACGGAATACTGGATATACGGAATACTGGAGGGGCATTATAACTATTCAGTGCACTATTATAACTACAATGGCCTCTAAAGGGGGGACTTATGGCTGGAACTTATTACTAGCTAAGGGGAGCTATCTATCTGGTTGATAACTTAATCACCAGACATTCAAATATTTGTATAAGGAGGTGTGGATGGTGATTTTATTTTTAAAACGTAACTTTTATTTAGGTATTTATATAGAATATAGTCCCTGAGTGTTCCTTAATGAAAAGAAAAAGAGGGTGTATGATGACACCAGGGATATGGGAAAGTGCGCTGCGACGCCTTTGATATATACAAGAAAAGATGTGCACAGCAGCACTTTACAGGCAACCGATGGTCCTACCATGTAAGTCAGGATCCTCTTGTCACCTTGAATGTTCAATGGCTTGAATAAGCTTAGCAGCGGAGGCCCTTTGTCCAGGCTCCACCGGCGTACCTGGGCGCAAATTCTGCCTGACGGTATTCTGGCAGTCTGTAGGATCCAACCTGGGTAATGTTCCGGTTCAGGTCCTGGAGCTCAGCGTTGTATAAAAAATGTCCGACTTCAAAATGGCCGCCATGGTCACCACCCATCTTGAAAAGTTTCCCCCCTTACATATACTAATGTGCCACAAACAGGAAGTTAATATCACCAACCATTCCCATTTTATTAAGGTGTATCAATATAAATTGCCCACCCTGTAGTACTATTCCTATCAGTTTTATCCCTGTTACATCCCCTATCAAGGGACGTGTATCGAATAGATTTTAGAAAACCGCAAAGAGTTGTCAATAGTTGACACACTCATGACATAAATTTTATTCCTCTATGCGTCAATCTTGGTGTAGTGATGACTGTGCTCGTGTGCGCGTTCAGGAGATTGCAGGCGATGGCAGTTTTTCAAAGCCTTTGGTTGTGCTGAGGTAGTTCAGTGACAGTTAAAGGGTTTCTACCACTTAGTTTTCACATAATTAGCTTTCAGACACTAGCGATCCACTAGAACTTATATTGATATGCTAATGACCCTCTAGGTGCTATGGGGGCGTCATTAGCACCTAGAGGATCGGTCTGCCTTCACAAGATGCCGCCTCCCAGCGCGTCCCTCCAGCCCGCCCATCTCCTCCGGAATGCGATCAAGCGGACGACTTCACGCGCATGCGCCGTGTGCGTCTGTATTCGGCGCATGCGCAGTGAATGTCCGACCGCTTCCCTGCTCAGACATCTCCACTGCGCCTGCGCCGATGGAGCACTATGATCGCATTCCGGAGGAGATGGGCGGGCTGGAGGGACGCGCTGGGCGGCGGCATCTTGTGAAGGTAGACCGATCATCTAGGTGCTAATGACACCCCCATAGCACCTAGAGGGTCATTAGCATATCAATATAAGGTCTTTTTTTTAGCTAAACGGCTGCCCCAAAAGCTATTATAGTAGGATTGTTTGGCAGAGCAGACACTAGCGGATCGCTAGTGTCTGAAAGCTAATTATGTGAAAACAAAGTGGTAGAAACCCTTTAACCGCCTCCGGACCGCCTAACGCAGATGTGCGGTCCGGAGGCGGCATCGCTGCGCAGACTGACGCATATACGCGTCATCTCGCGAGACGCGAGATGACGCGCTATGCCGGCCCGCGCATGCGCAGTTCGGGCCGGCATTTCGTCAGGGAGTAAATCGTCATCAGCTTGCCAGCCAATGATCGCGGCTGGCAAGCTGATGATTTTTAAAAAAACCAATCAGAGCGCCAGATAGCAGATCATATTAGTAAATATGATCTGTTATATGGCTGCCTGCTCCTCTGCTGGTTCTTTTCGTCGGTTGGATCTAGCAGAGGAGCAGGCTTCACAGTGAGTACACCAACACTACACAATTAGCTCCAGATCACCCCCCTGAACCCCCATTAACCTTTTGATCACCCCTTTGATCGCCCCTGTCAATCACTAGTGAAAGGAAAAAAGTGATCAGTGCAAACTGTCACTTTTTTTTTTCACTGGTATTGACCGTTAGGTTTTAGGTATAGTTTAGGCCCCTTGGTTAGGTAGTTTAGGGATCGGTTAGCGCCCAGCCCACCGCACCGCAGTCCGTTATTCGCTGATTAGCGTATCGGTAATCAGCATTTGTACTTTTATAGTATCTGGAAGTGATCAAAACTGATCACGGTCAGATCTATAATTGTATTAGTGTCACTTTAGTTCTCCCTCCACCCAAAACGCAGTGTTTGCCCGATCAGGCCTGATCGGTCTCCCACACGTGTGTTCGCCCACACCCGCCCCACCGCAGTGACAAAAAAAAATTTTTTTTTGATCGCTGCACATTCACTTTACACGCACTGCGGCGATAAAAAAATCAGTTTTGATATTTTTTATCAACCGCAGCGGCCTCCGGTACTTCGCTAGCCTCCCCTTTGTAAGACAGGCTTGCTTTTTTTTCTTGGGTAGTCTCAGGGAATACCCCTAAATTTAGTTGCCCAAAATGTCAAACAGGGGGTATTCTTCTGAAGAGGCCTACAGGCTTCTGACCCAGTCGGATGAGGAGTGGGAACCCTCATCTGATGAATCCAGCGGGTCAGAATACGAACCTGTAGAAAGCAGTGGCTCTCTGACCCAAAGTTCCGACGAGGAGGCTGAGGTCCCTGATAGCACCAGGCGTACCCGGCCCCGTGTCGCTAGACCGCAGGTTGCGCAGGATCTGCTTCAAGAGCAGCAGAGTGGGGCTGGTGCTGTCGGATTACGTGGTGAGGCATACACCAGCAGCCCAGCCCTCCCTGGACCTAGTACCAGCACTGCCGTACAACCTGGTGAAGTAGCGAGCACCAGAAGGGCAGTTGAAGCTGGTACGGTGGCACGTGCAGTAGTGACCCCGTCGCAGCCACCGCAAAGACGTGCCTGTAGAGCCCCTAGAATCCCAGAGGTGCTGGCAAACCCTGATTGGCAGTCCCCAACTTCAGCCGCACCTGTAGTTTTCCCTTTCACTGCCCAGTCTGGAGTTCGGGTTGAGACAGCTCAGATCGGTTCGGCCCTGGGATTTTTTTAGCTGTTCTTGACTGCGGAGCTCTTAGACATAGTTGTGGCCGAAACAAACAGATATGCCACACAATTTATAACCGCTAACCCGGGAAGCTATTATGCCCAGCCTTTCTGGTGGAAACCAGTCCAAGTTTCCGAAATTAAAACTTTTCTGGGCCTCCTCCTCAACATGGGTCTAACTAAAAAGCATGAATTGCGGTCATATTGGTCCACGAACCCAATTCATCACATGCCCATGTTCTCTGCTGCTATGTCCAGGGCACGTTTTGAGGCCATCCTGCGTTTCCTGCACTTTAGTGATAACAGCACCTCCCGTCCCAGAGGCCACCCTGCTTTTGACCGGCTCCACAAAATTCGGCCCCTCATAGACCACTTCAACCTGAAATTTGCAGATTTGTATAACCCAGAGCAAAACATCTGCGTAGACGAGTCCCTGATACATTTTACCGGGCGCCTTGGCTTCAAACAATACATCCCAAGCAATTTTTTAAAGAAAATTAATGTTTTTTCTATGCAAAATTATCCAGCCGATCACTTTTGGTCTGTTCACAATAATGCAACGACCTTATCATCTGGGGTGTGCCAACATTGCCAACACACTCATAGAGGTGATAGCTTCATTGTGATACGCAAGCCACAACAAGGTAACGATCACGAAGGGGAATTGACACATGTATGTGCCTTTTTTTGTTTTGTTTTGCAGCCACAGTGCAGCACCAGAGGCCAGAAAGATTAGGCATGTACACATGCCTGAAAAATTAGGTATTGTTGCAGCCGCTGCTGTAGCAAATTGATGTTTTCCAGGCAGAAATGGCACTAAAACATTGCGGCTTGAACCCTAGTTGGTGGCGGAGAAGTCACGCAAGTCATCCGTCATGCAGAGATTAAATACAGCAGCGTGTGGACCATTTTTAGCCCAAGGCATCTCATCTCATCAGGCCTTTTTTAGTCAAATGCATCGCCGACTGTCAGTCCCTTCGGGATCCATCCCTCATTCATCTTAATAAAGGTGAGGTAATCTACAGTTTTTTTTTATCTAGGCGACTTCTCTTCTCAGTGACAATACCTCCTGCTGCACTGAAGGTCCTTTCTGACACAGAGTCACCCCCTTGCCCTGCTTCCAACTCGTCTCCTCCTCCTCTCTGTCTCCCCATCTGAACTTTCCCCCTGTTCTTCTTCTCTTCGAGTGGGCACCCACGTGACATCCACGGACACATCGTCATCATTGACCGCTTCACTTGTATCTGACAACTCAGCAAAAGAAGGAGCAGCGGGTACAACATCATCATCATCATCACACCGTACGTCCATGTGTGTAATGCTGCCTGACTGAGACATATCCCTGTTATAGTGTTGGTGGTGGCGGCAGGCCAATATATATATTGAAGGGGGTTAGCTCTTCTCCGGGGGTCATTCACACAAATATCTTTGCCAGACACCAAGTTTAAAGTCCAAACTTCGCTTTTATTTGGCACCTTAGCAAAACAGACATAATACAAAACAAACACCTGCCCGGCTGGGCTCAAACTAAACATAGTGCAGAATCCTTGACTCACCTATAGAGTGCTGTTCAGACACAGTTATAACATGCAGCTTTCTCAGCTAGCCCAGCAGCCTCCAGGCTGTAGCAAATGCAAGTCCCTTTGGGGGATTGTGGTCCAGCAGTCCTCCCGACTCTGACCTCGTGGCCCTTGTACCGCAGGTGTCACTGTGTCCCCCAAATTCCAGGCTGTCACTTAGCCTCGTGGTCCCTCAGCCTAGCCCAGCTGAGGCCACACAGACAGAGCCTCCAGGCCTCTGTCTACAGGCAACACACTCCCTCCTTTCTGACACTCTTGGAGGTGCCTTATGCCAGGCTGATTACCTCCAGCTTGTCTCACGCCGGTGGTTCAGTAACAATGTCCGCCTCTGCCTCCTCAACCTCCACCATGTCCTCAGCCTCCACTGCAGGGACAAGTCACAGTGCCCCTCCAGCATACCACATGTGCAGGGCATGGCGGTGTTACGCTGTTCTGTACCTGGTTTGCCTTGGTGAATGGAGTCACACAGAGGAGGAACTCCTCCGTGTGATTCATCAAGAAATCGAATCCTGGCTTTCTCTGTGACAACTGAAAATCGGAACCATGGTGACCGACAATGGGAAGAAACTGGTATCGGCGCTGAGTCAACTAAGGCTGAGCCATGCGCCCTGCGTGGCATACGTGTTCAATCTGGTTGTCAAGCAGTTCCTGAAGTTTTCCACCCATCTGCAAGACATCCTAAAAATGGCCAGGAAACTTTGTATGCACTTCAGCCACTCATACACTACAAAGCACACACTCGTTGAGCAGCAGCGGCAGAACGGCAACCCCCCAACATAGGCTGAAATTTGACGTTTCCACCCATTGGAATTCCACCCTCCATATGTTGGACCGACTATACGAAAAGAGAAAGGCCATCAACGATTTCTTGATGATGCAAGCAGATAGGAGTACTCCCCTGTGTAACTTCGATGAAAGCCAGTGACAGCTCATGTGTGACACCTGCCATTTGCTCAGGCCCTTTGAGGATGCTACATTATTTGTCAGTCGCCAGGACTGAATGAAGGACGTCATTCCACTGCTTCATGTTCTGGAACAGATGCTGGTAGCAAAGGCTGGTCAGGGGACTCGAGACGTAGCGCCTAGATCTTATGGCCATATGAGCCCTGTGGGAGCTGAAATGGGATAGGAGGGGGAGGAGGACATTGGAGCACAGGCAATGTGTAGCGAAATGTGTGGTTTTTCTACTCAGCTGACAGGAGAGGAGTAGCAGGATTAGCCAGAGGAGCTACAGGGCAATGAAAAAGATGAGACAGAGGGCCCAGACACACTGTGGCAGCATGAAGTGTAGATGGAGGCAGGCAGTCCTGATACATGCTCACTTGCTTGCGTTCTGACAGCCGAATTTTCACCATATGGCTGAGGGATGACTTCTGGCTCTCCACCTAGTTGGACCCTCGCTACCAGATCAAAATGTGGGCCTTTTTTTTACACCCACTGAGAGGAAGGACAAACTGAACTACTACAGAGAAATCCTTTGTAATCAGTTGGCCGCTGCCTATCTGCGCCATCGTCCATCCTCTCACAGGTCTGACTGGGAGGCACTCTGTGCTCATGTTCAATTGCCATGGCTGCTGGGTTGGGGTGGCAGGAGCAGTACAAGCTCCATCAGCAGCATCCTGAGTCTAAAGTCGCTGATGAGTAGCTTTCTTCACCCGCATAGTGAAGAAACTACTCACCAGCAGCAGCAGACGAAGGTAGACCTGGAGCAGGACCTGAACCAGCAGATGGTAGCATACTTGGATAGCATCCTGCCAGCAGTCATTGAAGATCCGCTGGACTACTGTGCAGCCAAACTGTATTTGTAGCCACAACTGGCCGAGTTTGCCCTAGAAAAGCTGTCCTGCTTGGCCAGTAGTGTGGCATCTGAGCGGGTGTTTAGTGCGGTGGGGGCCATAGTTACCCCAAGGATAACTTGCCTGTCCACCCAAAATGTGGAGAAACTGACCTTTGTCAAGATAAATCAGGCATGGATTATCCAGGATTTCCACCCATCAATGCCTGATGCATCTGATTAGATCATCCATTCCGCCTCACCCAAACCTTGAAAAAAGAGACTGGTTTGTTCTGGCTACCTGCCTCAGCTACTACTCTGATGCTGCCACCCGCCTGGTGCCACACACCTGATGCCAAGTGCTCCTTATGTCACTCACATTTGTTAGAGGGTACTGGTATTGCCACCCACCCACCCCACTCTGTCACCGGGTCACTATTTGGTCTCCTGATGCTGCTGCTGCCATCTCCACACTATGTCACCTTGCCACTCTGTGGTATCCTGATGCTGCTGCCATCTCCACACTATGTCACCTTGCCACTCTGTGGTATCCTGATGCTGCTGCCATCTCCACACTAATGAGACCTTGGCACTCTGTGGTATCATGATGCTGCTGCTGCCGCCATCTCCACACTATGTCACCTTGCCACTCTGTGGTATCCTGATGCTGCTGCTGCCATCTCCACACTATGTCACCTTGTCACTCTGTGGTATCCTGATGCTGCTGCTGCCATCTCCACACTATGTCACCTTGCCACTCTGTGGTATCCTGATGCTGCTGCCATCTCCACACTATGAGATCTAGGCACTCTGTGGTATCCTGATGCTGCTGCTGCCATCTTCACACTATGTTACCTTGCCACTCTGTGGTATCCTGATGCTGCTGCTGCAGCCATTTCCACACTATGTCACCTTGCCACTCTGTGGTATCCCGCTGATGCTGCTTCTGTCGCCACCTCCAGACTCGGTCATTGTGCCACTCTGTGGCCTCCTCCTGATGATGCCGCCATCTCCACACTCTGTCATTGGGCCACTCTGTGGTCTCATCATGCTTCCGCCACCTCCAGACTTAGTCATTGTGCCACTCTGTAACCTCCTGATTCTGCTACAACTTCAACACTCTGTCAGTGGGCCACTCTGTGGTCTCTTCATGCTGCAGTCACCTCCAGACTCAGTCATTGTGGCACTTTGTGGCCTCCTGATTCTGCTGCAACCTCCACACTCTTTCATTGTGCCGCTGTGTGGTCTCCTCATGCTGCCGCCACCTCCAGACTCTGTCATCGGTGGCCTCCCCATACTGCTGCCACCTCAAGACTCTGTCATTGTGCCACTCAGTGGCCTCATCATACTGCTGCCAACTCCAGACTCTGTAATTGTGCCACTCGGTGGCCTTCTCCTGATGCTTACAACTGCAGACTGTGTCATTGTGCCACTCGGTGGCTTCCTCATACTGCTTCCACCTCCAGACCTTGTCATTGGGCCACTCTGTGGTCTCCTCGTGCTGCTTATACCTTGCCACTATGTCATAGGTCCACTCTGTCGACTTCTCCTGCTCTTCGCACCCTCCCCACTCCCTATGACTGGTCCACTAATTTGGCTTTCGGCCTGGCTGACATCATCATTTATATTACCTTTCTTTGGATCTGTCAGAAGGAAGGAAAAATGATATACCCCACATATACCCCACATCCCCTGACAAAGCCACAGCATGTGGCGAAACATGTCGGGAGGGGTGGTAAAGTGTGGCTACATTTTATACAGTGTTCAGTGGCAGGGAGTAATTGTTTAGAGTACGCTGCAGCTACAGCAGCACAACAAATAGGAGAATTGTTAGAGTGAGGCTAACAGGTGTTTACGGTTTCAACTAGACCTCTATCAACAATAGAGGATTCTGTGTAGCCCCAGTGGAGAGAGGGTAACCTGCGGTGGAGATAAGTAGCGGCAACCATTTAATGGGAGCAACATTGTCAGTTGTATTGTCACCCTAATCATAGGGGACAGACAGTGGAATATCTCTGCAGGAGTGACACATCCCCCGGTGCTGCGTATGTGATCACACAATACAAAATTAATACAAACATACTATCAGTGTGAGCACCATCCCATAAGAAAAAGGTTGGATGAGACACACCAACCAAGGGACTTTCACAAATCAATTGAGACTGTTACAACACAAACTCCAACTGTAACTATCCCAGAAGACACTTGACACTGATAATTTTAATAGGTTTCCTTCTTTAGAGTGTGTGTTCACTATATTTTAAGAAGTAACCAATAAAGATATAATTTTAACATTAGTTAGGGACCCCTATAGGAATTCTAGGTCTCCAAGACCATTATTGCACTAATACAAATATCCAGAGGGTCTCTAAAAGGGACTTTCTACAATAGATAAGGAAGGAAAAATGAGACGCACAATGGATCCTGACCGTGTAGCAGCTGTAAGGCTTGTATGGTCCCATCAGAATTGGCTTATGATTTGGCAGCCAAAAGCAGTAGTGGTTACAAAACACAGAAGACAGGCAAATATTACATTCACGTGTCATCTCTGTTTTAGATCCACTCCTGTTTTTTTTTGGCATTAGCAATACTGATGGCTTATTTAGCAAATGTTGACCGAGTGAAGGCATATGCTCCACAGACACAATCCGTATAAGCCTCTACTTGTATAAGCCTTTAATAGAACAGGTTCTGTAGACATCTATGTGGAATCAGCTGACGAGGGTGCAAAAGGACTGCGCTTATTCCTGATGCTAACATCAACCTGTAAGGCTGAGTTGATACTTGGTCAGATGTGGCCCCGTGACTTCCCAAATAAGTGAAGTATGCAGTGATTCTAAAAGCGATCCCTGTGATCTGCATGTCATACTGACTCACAGTATTATTTTACTACCACAGCAGACTCCCTATGCGTGTTACTGTAAGGCACAGTGTTCTACACCCCTATAAAGGCTCTCTGCAGCCCAGAAACAGCCATTTTTTAACGTAATTCGCCGCAAATAAAAGATCGAAGCAAATCTTTTCGAAAAATTCTGTGAAACGGCCAAATCAAATTTTTTAGAAATTTGCTCATCTCTAATTATTATTGTTATTGGGCACAGAATAAAGAGCGCTACTACTAACAGAGGAACTCTTAGGGAGCATTATCACTGCAGGGGACATTATTACTAATGGAACACTGTGGTAGAATTATTACTATTGGTGCTACTTTTGAGACTATTTGTTTTGCACAGTTATTCTGTAAGTATTTGGAGGCATAGGGAACACAGTAGGCACAGTATTGGGAGCAGCAGCATGATGACACTGTTTGGGCACCAGGAAGAGAAGGATGATAAGAAAGTGAGTAATCTAAGATGTCTGTGTGGTAATCTCTGCATAGATGAGACATGGCTGAAAGAAAACGTCATGGCTCTCTGTGCCGAATGGAGAAGATGAGGCAAGAGAATGTTCTATGTACATCAGAGGAGACATCACTGTATACAACAGGTATATAGTGGTGTATGCTCCTGTATGAGTGATAGCATTGAATGTAATGTCCATCTAAAAGTTATTTTAGCATTGGGACTGGACGGTTGGATCAAGATGTTATACATTGGGGCTTGGGCCTCAAATATTTTGAGACCCTAGCAACACGACTGTTAGGGAACCTTTACTGAAAAGCAGGCTATCCAACACAAAACCCCTTTACCACACTATATACAATGCAAATAATATATTCTTAAGCTTATACTTAAAATAATGGTGAATGCTTAGGCCGATAGGAATATTTAATAAAAAAAATAATCTTTGTTATTATGCAAATATTTCCACTTATAAAACCTTTTTTGCTGTATCGGGGGTATTGGTCCGACTAAATGCATGCTAGAAAGTTTAGAAGAAGTTGAATTCTACCCATCAGCAGAGAAAGCGTCTCTTGGGAGCTCATTCGAAGGCTAAAACAGTAGAGAAAAGGCAAAGAGAGAAAGAGACGGAGGCACACCAATTAAAAATTAAGTCTCCCCATGCATAATTAATAGAGCAATAACAGAGTTCGAGCAAATGGAAGCAAACTTCCCGACCACAGTACGAAGTTGAAATATAAAGGAGGAAGATGATAGAAACACAAGGACACAGTGAAACTTTAATCGTAGGACTAGAAACATTTTCATTGTGAATTTACAATTTCATGCTAAGTGGTCTTATTCTCATGAGGGAAAGGGAAAGTCTGTCCTGGGTCTAAGATGGTGGTTGGGCCCCTCATGCTAAGACATTAAGATGCTAATACATAGAAGGCTTGTGTCGCAGCCCTTGTGTCATGGCTTACATTGTGTGCGCCGTGACACGGTTGTACCGCATACTGTTGCCTGCTGTAACATGTTGTTGCATGTGTGTGAGCTTTCCCTTTAATGCTTTTCCTTCCTTCCTGATGTGCTCAGGGTTAGGGTGTGTGCTTGGGTGAGCTGGGTATGGTCTCTTGTCTCTTTATATTTTGTTGCTGTGAGACTGAGATCAGTTGGATGCCTGCCTTTGTAGAAGGACCTTGCTCCTAGCTCTTTGTCATCTGAGGACCATCCTAGTTGTCATCAATGTCATCCCAGTGTCTCCTTCCCTTCCTATCCCTATTTGTTTGGAATGGTTATGTTCAGGGTGTTTGTATGTCTAGTTTGGTGTTACATGTCTAGTGGTGTTTGGTGTCCAGCATGTTTGCTAGACATTCCCATGTCTAACATTGTATCCTCCGGAAGGGGGTCCTGGATACATGTGTGGTTGTTGTATGTGCTGTGTCCTTAATGTGTGTGGACTTCTGCACTTGTGCACGGGTGTCACGGTAGGTAAGATAAGCGAAGGAAACAGAACACGACAAGGCAAACAAAACAACTGACTAGGCCCCAAATGCTAGAGAACAAAGGGGTAACCTCCTAGCAATCCCTAAAACACTTTCCCTAAACTGCTATGCCCATGTGCATATCTCGATGGTAAATATGCACATGCCCACGTACCTAAGACTATAACACACTGAACCAAACCCTCAGCTGTAGGGAAGAGGGAAAGAGACACCCAGCTCCTTCAACAACTGAAGAAGCTAGCGTCACCCTAGAGGCCTAGCAAAAACAGACACAGAAGGAAAAAAGGGAAAAGGACTTATCTAGAGATGTGCTGGAGCATACGATCCACCAAACTTCCAGAGCTCACACAAGGCAGAACTATAACCCGCAAAGGCTATAGGGAGAGGGAGGAATAAATATGAGCTGCTACCTAATTCCTCCTCTTGGCCTTGTTGATTCCCAGTTGCCTTCTCATTGTACAGTGGAAAATTGTGTTATAGGATCAAACTTTTAGAGGTTTAGATTAGAGATGAGTGAATTGGTCCGGTTTGTTACAAACCTCCCAAATTTCTGTCCACCAGATGAACCCAAAGCTTTTCCGTTTCAATTTGGACAAATCCAGTTAAATGCAAGCAACACCATTTTACTGCACAAGTCAGCAGGAAAAAGCACGAAAGATAAAGAAGAAGGATGTTCACATGACCATGAGAGGAAATAGGAGGGGGGCTTGTCCTGATTGGCTCACAGGCCAACAAACAGCCTGGATGAGCCAATCGGTGCTGCAGCAGGCAGAGGGGTGCCCAAGCGGAAATACTAGAACATCATTCTGTGTTGGGCTGTGAATTTGAGTAGATGAGTCTATGCAGTGTCTGACAGAAAATCCTCTTAGGGACAGGCACAGTCAAAATCAACCTTCTATTCTAGTGTCCAGGACAGTGAAGGGAAAGGCTAGAAAGACAAAGAGTGAGAAGCTGAGGCTGGGTGTGCTTCCTTGCAGCAGAACCTCAAAAGCAGCTACCAGTGCAATGGGCTGCCTACCAGGGGAGATCGGGTCCCAGTGTTTAGGAATGCCAAGTGGTATATTGTGGCCCTAATAGTTTCTGTCATAGTGATCCTACCTGGATACTGTCACTCCCTGAGGTTAGGCTCTGTAGCAACAAAGGAATTGTAGTTGGTGGAGTGAGTAGAGTCCAGACTTGGTGAAGTTCAATGGTTTTACTTGAATAAACTTGCAATAAACTTGTGTCATCCAAACAAAATGTGAACTTTCTCTTGGCTCCAGCAGGGTAAGGGTAAACTGCCAGGAAAACTTGAATACTTTAGTTTATCTCTCTGCTGGTGTGCTAATCTCTGGCTTCAGTCTGGTTACTATCAGCTTCAGTTACTGGTTCTTTTAAAAGTGAGATATCCTGTGACCCATTTTGTTGAGTAGGGTGTCTTTGGCAGTGTTTTCCCTCTCAGAGGTACTAAATTGTGGGCTGCTGTCTGTGATACTTTCCCAAAGCTCCTGCAGCAGTGAGGGGAATACGCTCCCTCACCACAACATGCTGCTTCACTCTCTTGCTCCAACTCTTAACCCCTCCCTTGGTAGGAAGCAGGACTAGCTCACTACTGCCCAAAAGGGGGAGAATGGAATCGTAAGTTCCATTGTATCTAAAGGTAATCTCTGCCAGATACACTGCCACCTACTGGTGAACCAGACCCAGTACATAAACATAATGGTTTATGCATAGAACAAAATGACACTTTGCTGATGGTGGTACATTTGGTGGTGCAAACCAATACAATGGTGGCAAACAGGCTAGCAATAGGAATGTAGGAGTGGGCCACTACACCTGCAAGAACATTTATTATTTTCTTTCAACAAAAATACAGTTTTTTTAATGGGGTGAATAAGCTCAAAACTGTGCAACACATGTATTACCATCCAGAGTATATATATATAATTTGAAAAATCAGGGAAAACACCTGTAATACTAGACTGAAATCTGTGTCAGGGCATCTCCAGAAAGAAACAATTTTTGGGTTTGGGAAAAATAGCAATATACGTGAGCATATTGCAATACAGCGGGTAGCATTTTCAATCTCTGAGTGAAATGTGAATGATCTGTGTCAGGGAACCTCCAGATAGTTTTACATTTTTATTTATTTTTGGTGAAAAATAGCAATACAAGTGTGCACCGTTGGTTTTCATTTGAAATCGCTTTGTTAAAAAGTGAAATACTAGTCTGAAATCCGTGTCAGGGCTTCTCCAGACAGTTCAAGTTTTCTTTTTTGTTTTGTGAAATATAGCAGTACAAGTGTTCAACATGTGTCTTACAATACAGAGGTTACATTTCTGAGGCGGATATCTGTGTCAGGGCATCTCTAGACAGTTTTTATGTTGCAAAATATGGCAATACAGAATACAAGTGTGCAATGTGTGTCTTACAATACAAAAAGTTAGCATTTAGTAGGGCTTTGTGTCAGTGCATCTCCAGACAGTGCAAGTGTTGGGGGAGGGGATAATCTCATAGTCAGTTTACAACTTGTGTTTTACTCTTGAGAAAGCTTATTTTCTGAGTATCCATACTTGAATGCATATAAGACATTATACCCAATGGGAGGACATTTTATTGCGCCCCTCTGTCTTTAAAGGATAAGGACACCTTAGAAAGAAATAAAAAAAATGTTTTACACTAATTTATTTTGTGGAGAAAATCATTTCTTCAATTGGTTCTATTTATCTATCGTTTTTGTGTTTGTTCTACAGCCTGCTGTGCTTCCTATGCACAGCAGGCTGCTCTCAGTGAGTTTACAGAGAATCCGTCAGAGCGGTGCAGACTATCAACCAGAGGTCGCAATAACGCCTGTACAAGCATCATACATGCCTGTTCAGGCCATTTTACTCCCTGAAAAAAAGTTTTTTCTAATCAGGAGCGATGTATCAGAAACTGCCAGGGTCGACATACATGAAGCCCCGCCCCTCACGTATGGAAGGAGAAGAGCTAACACTCCTGTTTTCTGAGATTTCTGAGTTGTGTTATCTAAGCTAAGCAAACACCTTCAATTGCTTTTCAATGGCTTTTGTCTCAAGATAAAGCGATGAGTTAAGACATTTGAGTTAAGAGCTGGAGTCCTAACCCTGCTCCATCTGTAACTCTCTCTCACCAGAAGCAGCTCCAGAGTCTGAACTAAACACTGCATTGTGGTTACAGGACCTGTGGTGATGTCATAGTCATATGATCAGTCATGTGTGTGGGAGGAGTTAGGGGGACCCAGGCTCTGTGTAGGACCTTGCTGGTGGAGAATGCAGAGGTACTTTATGTATGGAAGGTGCGTATAAAGCAGGGCTATGTCAGTGTAACCAGTCTACTGTACAGTTTTCTGTGTGTAATGTGCATATAGTAGTTCTAAATGTGTAATGGACATGTAGCAGTGCTGTGTGTGCAATGTGCATATATTAAACTATCTGTGTAATGGGCATGTGGAAGAGATGTGTATGTAATATCTATATAGTAGTGTTAGGTGGGTGCCGTGTGTAGCAGCGTCAGGTGGGCACCGTGTATGCAGCGTCAGGTGGGCGCTGTGTATAACAGTGTCATTTAGGCCCTGTGTATGGCAGTGTCAGGTGGGCGCTGTGTATAGCAGTGTCAGGTGGGCGCTGTGTATAGAAGCGTCAGATGGGCCCTGTGTATGCCAGCATCAGATGGGCACTGTGTATGCCAGCGCCAGGTGGGCGCTGTGTATGGCAGCATCAGGTAGTTGCTGTGTATGGCAGCGTGAGGTGGGTCCTGTGTATGGTAGCGTCAGGTGGGTGCTGTATATGGCAGCGTCAGGTGGGTCCTGTGTATGGCAGCGTCAGGTGGGTCCTGTGTATGGCAGCATCAGATGGGCCCTGTGTATGGCAGCGTCAGTTGGACCCTGTGTATGGCAGCATCAGGTAGGTGCTGCGTATGGCAGCATCAAGAGGGTCCTGTGTATGACAGTAGTGGTCTTAGTGTATGATGTTGGATAAATGTAAAATGGTCTACATTTATTTCTGCATTGGAGACTAGCAATGGTTTCCCTGCAGAAATATCAGCCTCATAACGTTATGTGGGCCTTTGCATTATATACTGTATGTGAATTACCGCAAAATTCGTACTCCTCCTCGGATAAAAATACTCCTCAAAAATGTTAAGAGGAGTATTTTTACTCTTCTGGAAAAAATGTAGTGTGACCTCTGTGTTAGCGTTTTTTCTTCAGGCAGGTTTATGCTGGTTATATGATGAGGCATCAGACCTCCAACCCGTGAATATTTCCCTGTGCAACGAATATCCGGTTTGCTTCTGATCAGGAGATATGACAGCTCAGACTGAACTCAGGTTGTCAAATATCTGAAATCTTTATTTCCCAGCACATACTTATTGGGCTTTTTGGGGATAGGAGCATATTGTCTGGCAAGATCAAATTGAAACAATCCTGGTAGTTCTTAGCAGGCCTTGGAAAACATGTTTGGCAAGATACAGCTGAAACTTTGTTAAACCATACTGGTATCTGCTATATAGAATACATGAAAAGGGTTATTTTACATATTGAACAGGTTTACTCTACATGCTAATAAGTTGAATGACTTGTCATAGTTTGCTGTCATTGCATGTGAGGTGTGATGTTAAATAGCCTTTTGTTAAGGGAGGCTGCTATTGTGTCCAGCAACTGGCAAAGGGTGTGAGATGTGCTAATTTGGGGTACTGTATTCCACAAGAGATGAGGCTTGTATAATCTATGTCTAATCTGTGATGTATCAAAAGTAAGATTATGAAAAACCCCTTTCGCGCTGCTGTCAGCTGTAACATACATCTGACAGTTTGCTTCAAATTGTAGACATAACCCCTTCCATGCCATGGTCCTTAGGGACCGCTGTATGGAAGGGGCTAACCATCAGGCCACTGCTCTGCTGTGTCAGCGGCCCAATGCCGTCCCTATATTCCCCCTTCCCCCGCTGTTTAGGATGGACATCCTCACCTCCATATAAGTCGTCATTCCCTTCCCCTTCAGGAAGGCCGGCGACGCAACAATTCCCCCTCGCCCCCCCCCCCTCCCAAGTCAAGGTTTGCAGAGCGGCAGTAGGGCAGAGTGTTAGCTGTAACATACAGCTGACACTCTGCTTGAAACGGCCGACATCAGTGCTGGCCGTTTAACTCCTTAGGGACCGCAGCATGGAGGGGATCACCATCGGCTGCTGCTTTGCAGCCTGATGCTTGAAGGGAAAACTGAGGGAGGGAGCTACCTCCCCCATCGGGCTGCTGCGTCCCGATGGTTACCCTGGCAACCAGATGCCTTCACAGGCATCCGGATTGCCATGGTACAGCTGAGCCCGATCAGGCTTACTGTGAATGACAATACAATGCGATACACTATACAGTGTACTGCAGTGTATTGTAGAGGCATCAGATCCACTGGATCTTCAAGAACCAAGTGAAAAAAGTGTAAAAGGAAAAAATCTAACTTCTTCCTATATCCGCACATATAACTGGTTAAAAATGTAAAAAAAACACTAAACATGTTTGGTATCGCCGTGTCCATAACGAACTGATCTATAAAAGGATCACATACTTTTTCCACACGGTGAATGCCATAAAAAATAAAATAAAATATGATTTGAAGTGCAATTTTGCTTACCGGACTTTCCAGAAAATAATATAAAAGGCAATCAAAAGGGTCATATGTACCCCCAAAATAGTACCAATCAAACTGTCATCTCATACCACAAAAAATGAGCTCCTACCTAAGATAATAGCCCAAAAAATAAAAAAAAGATATGGCTTTCAGATAATGAAGACACTAAAACATGATTTTTTGGTTTAAAAAATGCTCTTATTGCGTAAGACCAAAATATATAAAAAAAAACTGACATATTTGGTATCCACGCATCCGTAACAATCTGCTCTATAAAAATATCACATGCGCTAACCTGTCTGGTGAACTCCGTAAAAAAAGAAAGACGTAAAAATCCTGCCAAAAGGCAATTTTTTTTATCACCTTACAACACTAAAAGTGTAATACCAAGCGATCAAAAAGTCATATGTGCCCCAAAATGGTGCCAATCAAACTGTAAGACAATCGTCCAAAAATGTAAAAAAAATATGGCTTTCAGAAAATGATTTTTGTTTCAAAAATGCTCTTATTGTATAAAACCAAAATATATTTGAAAAAAGCAGACATGTTAGTTATCACTATGTCCATAACAACCTGCTCTATAAAAATATCACATGTGCTAACCCGTTTGGTAAACACCATAGAAAAAAAAGTGCCAAAAAAGCCATTTTTTATCACCTTGCAACACCAAAAGTGTAATACCAAGCGATCAAAAAGTCATATGTGCCCCAAAATGATACCAATTGAACCGTCATCTCATCCCGCATAAAATGAGCCCCTACATAAGACAATAGCATATATATATATATATATATATATATATATATATATATATATATGGCTTTCAGAAAATGGAGACACTAAAACATTTCTATTGTGTAAAATAAAATTTGAAAAATGCACATATTAGGCATCACTGTGTCCGTAGAAACCTGCTCTATAAAAATAGCATGTGATCCAACTCGTCTGGTGAACGCCGTAAAAAATAAAATAAAAAATATGCCAAAAAAGCCATTTTTTATCACTTTGCATCACAAAAAGTGTAATACCAAGCGATTAAAAAATCATATGTGCCCCAAAATAGTACCAATCAAACCATTATCCTTCCAGCAAAAAATGAAACCCTACCTAAGACAATTGCCCCAAAAATAAAATGGAAACACAAAATCATAATTTTTTTTTCAATTTTTTTTTATTGTTTAAATCCAAAATAAAATTTATAAATAGACAAATTAGGTATTGCAGTGTCGTTACAATCTGCTCTATAAAAATATCACATTATCTACTCTGTCAGGTGAAGATTGTAAAAAAAATAAAAATAAAAACTGTGCCAGATCAGAAATTTCTGGGTTACCTTGCCTCACAAAAAGAGTAATATATACACACAATGCACATCTACCTTTAGCAAAAGATTTCTATACTGCAGGAGTAACACTCACTAATATATATATATATATATATATATATATATATATATATATATGTTATATATAGCATTGGTAGCACATCAGGCCAAATGGATCTGGCAACAAATCCAGGACAATATAATAATTTTAAAAAATGGCAGCACTCTCGCAAAAAAGGAGTGAAAAGAGAAACACTTTATTCACCCCTGTGGTCGCAACTAGGGATGAGCGAACTTGTGTTTCAAGATTGGCGTACAAGGTTCAGGTTATGTAAGAATTCCGTTATGGATTCTGCTACCACGGACCATAACTAGAGGCCATTCACACGTCCGCATCCATTCTGCAATTTTGCGGAAGGGGTGTGGACCCATTCATTTCCAATGGGGCTGCAAAAGATGCGGACAGCACCACAATGTGCTGTCTGCAACCGCACTTCCGTTCTGCGGCCCAGCGAACAAAAAAAAAGAATGTCCTATTCATGTCCGCAGCCACAGACAAGAATAGGCATTTCTATCATAGTGCCGGCCATGTGCGGTCTGCAAAATGAGGAACGCACATGGCCGGTGTCCGTGTTTTGCAGATCTGAAATTTGCGGACTTCAAAACAGTTGGGGACGTGTGAATGGCCCCTTGTTGTTCGTGGTAGCGGAATCCATAACGGAATTCTTAGATAACCTGATCCCTGTACGCCGAACTTGAAACACAAGTTCACTGAACACTAGTCGCAATGTTTTAGCACATAGCTTGAAAAGGGACTCTGTGAATGAGCTGAAAACATCCCGACCACAGGGGTGAATAAAGTGTTTGAGTGTGCTGTCAATTTTTTTCATATATATATATATATATATATATATATATATATATATGTAAAATGAAGACGCAGCACACTGTCGGTCGGGTGCAAAAGCAGGGCAATACAAACAGGCACCAAGGTCCCATTCAATAAAGAGAAAAAAGCCAGCAGCACTCCAATAAGATCAAAGAACAAGTGTGGCTTATTCACCCAGTGTCAAGTAGCAACGTTTCAACCTCTTGTTGTGGTCTTTCTCAAGCTATGTGCACATGTGTTACAGCAGCAGTATATAAAGGTGTGTCAATTCATAATATAAAATAACCAATTAACTTAAAAACAATCAAAATTCATGAAAAATTATGTTGGGAAAAAATACAAACTCATCGACATCAATGTGAAATTACCTGTGATTCAAATAAAGTGACAGTGCCTTGTAAACAATACATGGTATATGATAATACATGATTAGATATAATTGATGATTAAAAATTACAGGTGTGCCCAATACATGGTGTAAATTAAAAACTCACAAAACCAGATGGTAAACTGCGCGCGCCGAGCATAGCGGTCTCGGAAGCGTCCACATTCAGTTACTGCGCATGTGCGAGATCCATAGATCTCGCTGTAACTCTGGCGCAAAGGAGCTCAATGGAAACCTCATAAAAGATGGCCTAATCCGAGAATGTCCACATGTGCACATGCCCGAGCAATAGTGGCCACCCAATACAAAGTCATGTGATCCTTGTCACATGATCCAGATCAAAGCAGGTAAACAAAACCATAAGGATATAGAGGATCACAGCGATTAACAGCGAATCAGGACTGTATCAACAGTCAATGATTCCCTAATAGTAGTTGGTGGGGACGCCGCCATGGGACCCCAGAGCCAAGTGTCCCACCAACCCACTTACCGCTGTACAGACCCATTCACAAAACTGATGTTCAACGCGGGAAAGAATGTCCCACAGTCAGGACCGACCGGATCAGCAGTCGAGTCATCACTTTGATGGGGAAGCAATGGCGTTGCCACGGGTCATCGTGTCAAACCGTCAATGCACCCAAAGAGACACTAAACAAATCCACACCTGTACCCTACATAAATTAATGCCAGAGATGGTGTGACCCTTAAAAAGGGGGACAACGACATCTCATATTTCAAACAATACAAATAATTAGGTGTATTAGTGGACCAAAAATTGCAATATGTAGCACGTCACATGTATGGCACTATACAAACATGGCCATCATAAAAGAACAGAATATCTATAAAACGGAATGTGGACAGCTGATAAAGGCCGAGATGCTCGTGTCTTCCACTTTTTTGTTTGCTCCATCACTTTTGGAGATTAAAAAGCAATTTGAATATGAGTCCAAACGTCTGATCAATTTGGAGCTGCATATGTCCACTCTTTGCGAATACCATCAAACACACAGAATACCACGTGGCATGAGGTCACAACTCAGACCAGACTTATTCCCTAACAATGTTGAATTCTGCACTAGGCTTACTCAAATATGCAACAAATTTGCTTTTGATATGATACTTCTCAATGTGGAGTTTTTACAAAAAGAAATGATTGTGGTGCAGGAAAATATCTGTAAAAATACAGATCTATTACTTAAAGGGCTTCTGTCACCCCACTAAACTGTTTTTTTTTTTTTTTTGTGTGTATTCATAATCCCTATACTGTGATCTATCCATACATAATGTAATTAATCATTTTGGTTCAGTAGATTCTGCTAAAAACATACTTTTATAATATGCTAATTACCTGTCTACCAGCAAGTAGGGCGGCTACTTGCTGGTAGCAGCCGCATCCTCCTATCCTAAAGATGCCCCCTACGCATGTTGATTGACAGGGCCAGCGAACGCGATTGTCCTCTGGCTGGTCCTGTCTGCTATCAAGATCTCGCGCCTGCACCGTAACGGTATTCAGTTGGCGCAGGCGCACTGAGAGGCGGACGCTCGTTCGGCCGCTCCATCCTCAATGCGCCTGCGCCAATGACGTCATCAAGTACACCCGGAAGAGAAGACGCCGGCTATTGTGGGAAAAAAAAACAATTTATAAGTGGAGAAAAGCATAGGGAGGAATCATTTCACAGCATCTTAGTGCAGGGAGAGACATTAGAAGGCGCTAGGGACATTGATAGGAAAGTGATTCACAAGTGCAGGGAACGATTATTTGGGGATACAAATAGTCATTAGACAGCTCTGTCATTCAAGCTTTTTGTTATTGGGCTGCAAGTCTTATGTTGAAAAACCTTTAGAGGCTTATGTCTTAGTTTCTTATTCAGTACTACAAGAAAAATATATACGCATTTCACTTCTGCAGTTATTTCTGGTGAAAGCATATAGGGGGTATTTCAATAACAAAGAAAAATATATATGCACTGCATTGTTGCAGTTATTTATGGTGAAATCTTATAGGGGCGTATTTTAGTACTACCAGAAAAATATATACGCACTTCACTATTTAATTGTTTTCTGGTTAAAGCGTATAGTGGCCTATTTCATTCCAACAATAACTATATATTCTCAGGTCACTTCTGCAGTTATTTCTGGTGAAAGCGTATAGGGGCGTATTTCATAAAAAAAAAAAACTATGTAGACACTGCTCTGTTGCAGTTATTTTTGGTGAAAGCGTATAGGGGCGTATTTCAGTAAAAAAAGAAAATATATACACACTGCACTGTTGCAGTTATTTCTGTTAAAACGTATAGGGGCGTATTTCAGTAAAAAAAAGACATATATACGCACTGCACTGTTGCAGTTATTTCTAATGAAAGCGCATAGTGGCGTATTACAGTAAAAAAAACATATTCTTAGTGCATTTCTGCAGTTAATTCTGGTGAAAGCGTATAGTGGCCTATTTTAGTCCAACAAGAAAAATACATGCTCAGTTCACTTTTGCAGATATTTCTGTTGAAAGCGTTCATACACACTGCACTGTTGAAGTTATTTCTGGTGAAAGCGTATAGGGCCGTATTACAGTAAAAAAAAGAAAAATATATTCTCAGTGCATTTCTGCCGTTAATTCTGGTGAAAGCGTATAGGGGGCGTATTTCAGTAAAAAAATACAAATATATATGCACTGCACTGTTGCAGTTATTTCTGTTGAAAGCGTATACGGTCGTATTACAGTAAAAAAAAGAAAAATATATTCTCAGTGCATTTCTGCATTTAATTCTGGTGAAAGCGTATAGTGGCCTATTTTAGTCCAACAAGAAAAATACATGCTCAGTTCACTTTTGCTGATATTTCTGTTGAAAGCATATAGGGGAGTATTACAGCAAAAAAAGAAAAATATATGCGCATTTCACTAGTGCACTTATTTGTGGCTAAAGCGTTCAGCAGCCTATTTCAGTACAGAAAGAAAAATATATACGCACTTCACTGGTGCATTTATTTCTGCTGAAAGATTTTACTGGCCTATTTCAGTACAAAAAGAAAAATATATTCTCAGTTCACGTCTGCGGTTATATGTGTTGAAAGCATGGCTGGGAGTCAGCAGGGTGGTAGCAGTGGGAGGTCGGGAGCCAAACGTGCCCGGGGTAGAGCACCTGCTTTGCAGCAGCCTACCTACCCGGGAACTAGTGGTGCAAAGGTTCACGGAACTAGCAGCGGTAGCAGTCAGTCAGTGCGGCAGTTATATGTGTTATTTTGTATTTCAGTACAAACTGAAAAATGCATACTCAGTTCACGTCGGTGGCGGTTATATGTGTTGAAAGCGGTACAGTACAAACATAAAAATTCATACGCCACTTCCAGACTCTGTCATTGTGCCACTCTTTCAAAGTGTTTTTTTTTTCGCAAAAACACAAATGCAATCGCACTCTGCAACCAGCACTCTGCCCTGCCTTTATGCTGGATGTTGAATAAGGCATTGGTGTACATTTTGGCCAAAGCGTAATAAGCCACTCACCACGTCAAGGTCGCCTTAATGAGTGGTCCCTAACACTAGTTCCTACCTGTTATGGGCCATGACAGCCACACAAAGTCCAGGGAGTGTAGGTACAGCATGCACACCAAGCACACTCTGCTTTTAACCCCGTCCGGTGCCATTACAGCTTTCATCGGATCCAGGGATGCAAGTACCAACTTGTATGCTGAGCCCACTATATACTTCTCCTGGAGCCAAATGGCTACTGGTAGGTGCTATATAAGCAGACTCAGTTTTATACTGACTATAAAACCAGCCTCCAGGGCATATTAACTGGTCAGGTGTGCATGACTGCTTGGAGATCGCCACGCCTCCAATATATACTACAAAGAAAAAAATGTGGGGGGTTCAGTCTGCACAACCCTATGCAGGTTTTTTTTCGGTAATATTGATGGGTGACTGAAAAACTCCTTTTGCTGTATAGACCGAATGACGTTTTGTGTGACGTCTGATAGTGTGAGGAAAATATATATTATGAAACAACAAATATACAAAAAGTACATGAAAACAATGACAACCTCCTGATGCTGCCACCACCACCTCCAGACTCAATCATTGTGCCACTCGGTGGCCTCCTCATACTGCCACTACCTCCAGACTCTGTCATTGTGCCACTCAGTGGCCTCATCATACTGCTGCCAACTCCAGACTCTCTCATTGTGCGACTCAGTGGCATCCTTTACTGCTTCCACCTCCAGACCCTGTCATTGGGCCACTCTGTGGTCTCCTCATGCTGCTTCCACCTCACCAATATGTCATAGGGCCACTCTATGGACTTCTCATGCTGTTCCCACCCTCCCCACTTCATGACTGGTCCACTATTTTGGCTTTCGGCCTGGCTGACATCATCATTTATTTGACCTTTCTTTGGATCTGTTAGAAGGAAGGAAAAATGAGATGCACAACGGATCCTGTCTGTGAAGCAGCTGTAAGTCCTGTATGGTCCCATCAGAATTGGCTTATGATTTGGTAGCCAAGCCAAAAGCAGGAGTGGGTACAAAACACAGAAGACATGCAAATATTCCATTCTTGTGTCGTCTCTGTTTTGAATCCACTCCTGTTTTTTTTTTTGGGCATTAGCGATACTGATGGATTATTGAGCAAATGCTAAACGAGTGAAGGTGTATGCTCGACAGACAACATCCGTTTTTTGTGGGTTATTGTTATTGTCCTGACGGATCAGAGGAAGGGCTAATTAATCAGTGATGTCAACAAAAAATTACTACTGACACCGTCTCAACTCTGTCAGGGGGCCTCTACTTACATACACGTTTAATAGAACAGGTTCTGTTGACATCGATGTGGAATCAGCTGGCGACGGTGTAAAATGAGTGCGCTTCTTCTTGACACTAACTTCGACCTGTAAGGCTGAGTTCATACTTGAGTTATTTGGTCAGTTTTGGCCCTGTGACTGGCCAAATAAGGGAAGTGTGCAGTGATTCTAAGAGTGACGCCTGTCATCTGCATGTCATACGGACTCACAGTATTATTTCACTACCAAAGAAGACTCCCTATGTGTGTTACTGCAAGGCACAGTGTTCTACACCACTATAAAGGCTCGCTCATCTCTAGTGATAACCAACATGAGTTTACCAAGGACAGACGTTGTCAGACTAACCAGATTTGTTTTTATGAGGAGGTGAGTAGTAGCCTGGACAGAAGGGCAGCTGTGGATGTAGTGTTTCTGGATTTTGCAAAGGCTTTTGCATAGGTAAAGTTAGGTCTATAGGCTTGGAAAGTATAATTTGTAATTGGATTGAAAACTGGTTGAACGACTGTTTCCAGAGAGTTGTGGTCAATGATTCCTATTCAGAATAGTCCCGGGTTATAAGTGGTATACCCCAAGGATCAGTGCTGGGCCCTCTATTATTGAATTTATTTATTAATGATATTGAGGAAGGGGTTAATAGCACCATATCTATTTTTACAGATGACACCAAGCTATGTAGTACTGTACAGTCTATGGAAGATGTCCATAAACTACAAGCTGACTTGAACACTCCTAGTGATTTGGCATCAACTTGGCAAATGAGGTTCAATGGGGATAAATGTAAAGTTATGCATCTTGGTAGTGATAATCTCCATGCTTTATATGTCCTAGTTGATATAACACTGGAAGAGTCACTTATAGAGAAAGATTTGGATGTCCTTGTATATAGTAGATCAAATAACAACATACATGTCAATCAGCTGCTTCTAAGGCCACCAGGATATTGTCATGCATTAAACGAGGCATGGATTTGCGGGGCAGGGATGTAATATTACCACTTTACAAAGCGTTGGTGCGGCCTCATCTGGAATATGCAGTTCAGTTCTGGGCACAAGTCCATAGAAAGGATGCACTACAGCTGGAAAAAGTACAGAGGAGAGCAACAAAAATTATAAGGGACATGGAGGGTCTTAGCTATGAAGAAAGATTAAAATAATTAAATATATTTAGTCTTGAGAAGAGACGTCTAAGGGGGGGACATGATTAACCTATACAAATATATAAATGGGCCATACCAAAAATACGGTGAAAAACTGTTCCATATAAAATGCCCTCAAAAGGCAAAGGGGCATGTCATGGAACCATGAACCAGACGTACAACAAGAGATAAGTGGAAATAAGAAGGCTTTATTGAAAATCAAGCTGTAAGGCAAAAGTCCAAACGGATGGCTAAACCGAAGCAGGGTCTTGCGAAGCCAGAGGTCAGGAACCAGAAGGGTAGTCAGACGAAGCCTGGATCAGGAACCAGCAGGGTAGTCAGACGAAGCCTGGATCAGGAACCAGCAGGGTAGTCAGACGAAGCCAGGATCAGGAACCAGAAGCAGCAGCAGTCTTAGAAGCATGTGAACACAGGAGGACCAAGCAAGGAACTGAAGCCACAGACCTCCTATATATATGAGCTAGGCATCCGGCAGGGTGGGAGGCTACAAGAAACCCAGAAACCAAGATGGCCGCCAGCACATGTCAAACGAAGGAGAACAGCAAGAAGGTAAGACCATGACAGTACCTCCCCCTCAAGGGTCCCTCCTCCGCGGAGTAAAGAACGGTTTCTGAGGGAAGCGTGCGTGGAAGGCTCGGAGCAAGGCAGGAGCATGGACATCTGCGGAGGGAACCCAGGAACGCTCCTCTGGACCATAACCACGCCAATGGACCAAAAACTGCACCCGACCGCAGACCAGGCGTGAGTCCAGGATATTGCTCACCTCATACTCCTCACGATTGCCCACTTGGACCGGACGAGGCCGAGGAACCGAGGAAGTGAAACGATTACACACCAGTGGCTTCAACAGGGAGACATGAAACACGTTGGAGATCCGCATGCCAGGAGGAAGCGCAAGGGCATAGGCTACCAGAACAGACGTGAAACAGTCCAGGGACAGCTGATTCTTTCCAGGATGCCCCGCGGCCTTGGAGTTATGGTAGGTTCGCAACAACCGAGTGCGCAACTCCTCAGGCACAAAACATCTGCCGTTGGGTCTCCCAGAGGGAGCACCAGATTGAGCCGCCAAAATCTGCTCACCCAGGGGAGAGGTCAGGCTGGTGCGAATGGCGGCCAGGATCTGATTCGGAGGTATGACCGAAGTCGGAATCGACTCCTCCCCGGACAGCTCGGAGTACTGCCGTGATAAGGCATCCGCTCTGATGTTCTTGGAACCGGGTAGGTAGGAGACCACGTAATTAAAACGTGACAAGAACAGAGCCCATCTGGCCTGACGTGGTGTCAATCTCTTGGCCTCAGAGAGGTAGGTCAGATTCTTGTGGTCCGTCAGGATGAGAACCGGAACCACCGAACCCTCGAGCAAGTGCCTCCATTCTTTAAGGGCCTGCACGATGGCCAATAACTCCCTGTCACCAATCTGATAGTTGCACTCCGCGGAAGACAGTTTCCGGGAGTAAAACCCACAAGGAAGCAGAGGACCCTCTGGTGTTCTACGCTGAGACAGGAGGGCGCCTACTCCCGTCTCAGACGCGTCCACCTCGAGGACAAAAGGCAACCCAGGGTTGGGATGCGACAGAATCGGAGCCGACACAAAGGCGGACTTTAGAGCCTCAAAAGCTCGGATGGCCTCGAGCGGCCAGACCTGGGGATTACTGCCCCTCCTGGTCAGATCCGTGAGAGGCTTGGCTAGCATGGAAAAGTCCCTGATGAACTTCCGATAATAATTGGCGAAGCCCAAAAAGCGCTGCAGGGCACGAAGACCACTGGGCTGGGGCCACTGTAAGACAGCCGAAACCTTCTCAGGATCCATGGAGAACCCCTCAGCGGAAATGATGTAACCTAAGAAGGTTACCTGGGATCGGTGAAATTCGCATTTCTCAAGCTTACCGAACAGCTTGTTCTCTCGTAACCGTTGCAACACTCGTCTGACATCCAGAATGTGGGCCTCCATGGATTCAGAATATACCAAGATGTCATCCAAATAGACCACCACACACTGCTGCAACAGGTCACGGAAAACATCGTTGATGAATTCCTGGAAGACTGCGGGCGCATTGCACAACCCAAAGGGCATAACCAAGGATTCATAATGACCGGTCCTGGTGTTAAACGCGGTCTTCCACTCATCGCCCGCCTTGATCCTTTCCAGGTTATATGCCGCCCTCAGGTCGAGTTTGGTAAAGACCGTGGCCCCTTTGAGGCGATCGAACAGCTCGGAAATCAAGGGTATCGGGTAAGCGTTCTTGATCGTGATGCGATTGAGACCCCTGTAATCGATGCAAGGCCTCAACTCACCGCCCTTCTTTTTCACAAAGAAAAATCCAGCCCCTGCCGGGGACGAGGATTTGCGAATGTGTCCGCGTGAAAGCGCCTCCCTCACGTACTCCTCCATGGCCTCATTCTCCGCTACCGACAGTGGATAGACTTTGCCACGAGGAGGAACGGCACCAGATTGTAACTCTATGGCACAATCGTATGGGCGGTGCGGAGGTAGGGCAACCGCACGCACCTTATCGAATACATCCCGGTACTCCTCGTATTCAGGAGGGCAACAGAGAGTCCGAGGAAGTACACAGCAACTTGACAGGCCCATGGATGCAACTAGCCCCACACTGCGGTGACCACGAGAGGATCTCGGCCGATCTCCAATCGAAAGTCGGATTATGCTTCTGGAGCCAGGGGTACCCCAAGACCACCGAGTAGTGTGGAGACGAAATAACCTGGAGACAGACCGACTCTCTGTGAACGGCACCAATGGCCATCCCCACTGGAAGGGTCTCCTGAGTCACGTGTGGCGGCAGAAGGGGTCTGCCGTCTATCGCCTCAAGAGCCAGTGGGGAACCTCGAGGCTGCAGAGGAATGGAATTGGCGGCAGCGAACACACTATCAATGAACAAACCACCAGCACCAGAGTCCACCAACGCCTGGGTCGTCACCGAGCCCCCGACCCAGGAGAGGACAACAGTAATCAGTGGTTTGTCAACACGGGAAACCGGGGACGAGGAGACTCCACCCAAGATCTGCCCCCGACAGGATCTCAGGTGCGAGCGTTTCCCGGACGGTTCGGGCACGCCAAACGAAAATGCCCACCGAGACCACAGTACATGCATCGGCCCTCGCGTCTCCGGAGTACCCTCTCCCCCTCGGACAGGCGAGCAAACCCCAGCTGCATGGGTTCACCCCCAAACAAGTCATCCCCAGGAGGCGTGGGAGGAGAGGGAGGCACGGGTGGGACAGCAAACGTAGGCGCCAATCTGTTAGAAGACCTCCGCAGACTCTCCTTAAAGGAAGGTCTCTCCCTGAGTCTGGTGTCAATCAAAATCAGGAAAGAAATAAGAGACTCGAGCTCCACTGGTAGGTCCTTAGCTGCAACCTCATCCTTCAAGGCATCCGAGAGACCATGAGAGAAAGCAGCGACCAGAGCCTCATTATTCCAGCCCACCTCTGCTGCCAGGGTACGAAACTCAATGGCGTATTCAGCTACGGATCGTGAACCCTGTCTGATGGACATAAGGAGCTTCGCAGCAGAGGCAGCACGAGCCGGCACATCGAATACCTTCTGAAGAGAAGCAACAAAACCGGAAAACTCGGCAACCACCGGATTGTTGTTCTCCCATAAAGGGCTGGCCCAGGCCAAGGCCTTGTCCGAGAGCAGCGAGATCAAGAAGCCCACCTTTGATCTCTCAGTAGGAAAGGCATGTGGCAGCAACTCGAAATAAATGCCCACCTGGTTAAGGAAACCTCGGCACTGAGTTGGCTCTCCCCCAAAGCGCTGTGGAAGGGGGGCAGAACCGGTCATACCCCGAAACACCGCAGGCGCAGCAACAGGTGTCGGGGTAGACTCTGGCGCAACAACCGGAGCGGCAGTAGGAGCGGGCCCAGGAGCGACAACCGACCCATCGGCAACGGAAGCTAAATGAGCCGTGCGTTCAAGCAGGGTTTGCAACGCCACAGCGAACCGACCCAACAGGTGATCCTGCTGATCAAGTCTGGCAACCAGCGTAGGTAGCGAGGATGGCCCTGTACCGTCAGAATTCATGGCTTGGTCCTAATGTCATGGAACCATGAACCAGACGTACAACAAGAGATAAGTGGAAATAAGAAGGCTTTATTGAAAATCAAGCTGTAAGGCAAAAGTCCAAATGGATGGCTAAACCGAAGCAGGGTCTTGCGAAGCCAGAGGTCAGGAACCAGAAGGGTAGTCAGACGAAGCCTGGATCAGGAACCAGCAGGGTAGTCAGACGAAGCCTGGATCAGGAACCAGCAGGGTAGTCAGACGAAGCCAGGATCAGGAACCAGAAGCAGCAGCAGCAGTCTTAGAAGCATGTGAACACAGGAGGACCAAGCAAGGAACTGAAGCCACAGACCTCCTTTATATATGAGCTAGGCATCCAGCTCCTCCCAGTGGGAAGGAGAAGCCGCAGGGTGGGAGGCTACAAGAAACCCAGAAACCAAGATGGCCGCCAGCACATGTCAAACGAAGGAGAACAGCAAGAAGGTAAGACCATGACAGGGCACTGCCTCTGACTGGAGAAGAAAAAGTTCAGTCTTCAGAAGCCTCAAAGCTTCTTTACTGTAAGAACTGCGAATCTGTGGAATAGACTTCCTCAGGACATGGTCACAGCAGGAACAGTGGATAGTTTTTAAAAGGGTTTAGATGATTTCTTAAAAGTAAACAACATTAATGCTTATGAAAACGTGTAGAAATCTGAGTCTCACTTCCTTCTGGGATTCGCGTCCCCACCTATCCCTTGGTTGAACTTCATGGACTTATGTCTTTTTTCAACCATATAAACTATGTAAATCCAGAATGCCTCTCTCTGTAGAATCATTTTTTTATATCTCCACCTCTAGGGGGGCCACCACTTTTTATATTGCAAATGTTTGGAAGCTTTTCAAGCTGCAGTCATGTGAAGATATAACGTGTTTGGCTGCATTTGATGTACCCAGGCAGAAAGGATTAGTTATGTAATTAATATGTTCTAATATTCTAGTTTTGAATTTCCTAGAGGAACTGCCTATGTTCATCAAATCGCAGTCAGCACACCGTATAACATAAACTATACCCACTGTATTACAATTAATATAACTTTTAATTGGAAGCTCCAAGCTATGTTTTAAATCATGAAAGCTTTTGACAGCCACAGTATATTTACATGTTTTACATGGATGACTTCCACATCTTGAAAAACCCATGTATTTTAACCAAATGTTGGTTGTGGTTTTGGTCATATTAGAAAAAAATTAAGGGGAAAGAGTGTTAGCTAATGTTTGTGAACATTTTGATACTACCCTACAACCACTTTTTAATACTTCATATAAAATGTCATCCTCCTATAAGATGGGGAGACATTTGAGTATAACATCCTTTATCGGGGAGAATTGTCGACAGTAAGTCAATACTAATGTGGGTGAAATAACATTTTTACCTTCCTTTCTGTATTTATTTATATTTTTTATTTTGTCTATATTGGATCTTTTTTTCTGTCCTAAAAAGCAGCTCACTTCTTCGTTTGTTTGTGCGATACTGAGGGCTCTAGTGAGCATCCATTGAGGATATCCTCTATCCTGTAAACGGGAAATGATTTCACCACATTACCTATTGAAAGAAACATCTGTACTGCAATTCCTGAGTGTTCTAATCATTTCTCCTACAGGACTGGCCTTAATAGTATGCATAGTTAGTATCATATTATCAGGGATGCCAGTCAATTTAAGATCAAGGAAGTTAATAGTATGTGAAGCAAAAGAACAAGTAAACCTCAAATTGTATGGGTTATCATTCATATCAATACATAATAATGGCTGGTATGGCAAACACATCACCCTCCTATATCAGGAACAGATCATCGATGTATCTGCTATACCAGCCTATCATCTGAACAAAAGGATTTGCATCATTGTATATGTATCTTTCCTCCCAGTATGACATTACAAGGTTACAGCAACGGAGAAAATCTAGCACCCATTGAAACTCCTTTTTTCTGGACATAATACTTATTATCAACCAAAAATAATTGGTTATGTCCATAATATAATCAATCAGACCAGTGGAGTATTTACTATATCTATGCTGATGATACTCTAACGCTAAAATGGCCACATTATGTGGAATTGACAGGTACAATAAAACAACGTCGTTGGCTATCCATATAGAATCGGTACTCCATTTAACATAATAAAAGCATCTCAAAATGTCCGAAGTATCTTTCATGTAACCAGGGGCTCTTTTTACCAATGGTTGCAAAAGGTAATCCTGCCACTCTCCTAATCTTTCAGTTAATGAACCTATACCTGAAACTATAGGTCGTAGGGGAGGCGGATTAATGCCTTTGTGTACTTTAGATAAAGCATGGATGATGAGTGTAGCCAGAGATTCCACATTCAAAAAAGCTAACTGTTTATGTGTTATTAATCCTAAATCTCTGCCTTTGCAGAGAATTTGAATATATTCATGTTGGTATTGATTCAAAGGATTACTATCCAATTTTTGATGTGGAAATATCTGATAATATACCCATCATTTGTTGATGATAAATTTGTTTATCAAGTACTACTACCAAACTTACCTTGTCTGCCATTTTAATTACCACGTCATTAAGACCAGCTAGTTCTTTTAAAGCCAATTTTTGTTTGTGTGTTAAATTGTCATGTGTATCTACAGTGCCTTGCAAAAGTATTCACCCCCTTGACTTTTTTCGTATTTTGGTGCCTTACAACCTGGAATTAACATGGATTGTTTAAGGATTTGCATCATTTAATTTACAGAACATGCCCACAACTTTGAAGATGATTTTTTTTTTTTATTGTGAGGCAAACAACAAATAGGACAAAATAACAGAAAAAGTCAATGTGCGTAACTATTAACCCCCCTAAAGTCAATACTTTGTAGAGCCACCTTTTGCGGCAATCACAGCTCCAAGTCGCTTTGGATAAGTCTCTATGAGCTTACCACATCTTACCACTGAAATTTTTGCCCATTCCTCCTGGCAAAACTGCTCCAGCTCCTTCAAGTTGGATGGTTTGCGTTTGTGACCAGCAATCTTTAGTCTGACCAAATAATTTCTATTGGATTGAGAGCTGGACTTTGACTAGGCCATTCCAACACATTTACATGGCGTCATTGTCCTGCTGGAAGGTGAACCTCTGTCCTAGCCTCAAATCAGACACAGAGTGATACAGGTTGTACTCAAGAATATCCCTGTATTTACCACCATCTATCTTTCCCTCAACTCTGACCAGTTTCCCAGTCCCGGCTGCTGAAAAACATCCCCACAGCATGATGCTGCCACCACCATGTTCCAATGTGGGGATGGTGTTCTTTGGATGATGTGTTGGGTTTGCGCCAGACATAGCGCTTTCTTTGATGGCCGAAAAGTTCAATTTTAGTCTCATCAGACCAGAACACCTTCCTCCATACATTTTGGGAGTCTCCCACATGCCTTTTCGTCCGATGTACAGAGACTGGACTATCTGTACATAGGACGACAATAAGCCGCATGCTCCAGTTAGGCTTTAAGAGTTAGGCTTTAAGGCATAGTGGCCAGGAGAAAGCCATAACTTTCAGCTAAAAACAAAAAGGCACATTGTGAGTTTTGCAAAGAAAAGCCCAAAAATTTGTACAAAACGATTTGCCAAGTATCTCGCACTTATAGTGTAGCACTTTTTATTATTATGCAATTTTGTACTCTATATTGCAGTTTATTGTCGCATTGCATGTTTCTGTCTTTTAATGTTGTTCGCTGCCATAGCAATGTGCTACTGCGGTTTGGTATGTGCTGACTGACCCCCTTTTTTGGCTTTTCTTTGCAGTTTGTACTGGAGGTGTGGCTGCCTCCTCAGTCATGCACTCCTGACCACCCTGTCTGCCCTATAGGCTGATTTTAATTAGTGTTAGTACATATTCAGGCCTGCCCCCCCTCACTCACTGAAGCCATGGCACCAGGAGTGAGATAGTTTGTGGACTCTCACTGCAATCCTTGGTAGCCGTTTGGCGCCGGTGGTGTTGTGGAGTGGGCCTGCTGTGTAACCTACACTCCCTGAAGTGTATGGTAGCCGTCATGGCACCTAACAGGTAGTATTCAATGCAGGAACGTGGAACCTACACTCCCTGAAGGCACCTAACAGGTAGAATTTAGCGTAGGAACCCGTCTAACGGAGATCGCCTTGATGCTTGGCAGACGGGCTCAAATAATTTTGTACAAAACGATTTGCCAAGTATCTCGCACTTATAGTGTAGCACTTGTTACTATTATGCAATTTTGTACTCTATATTGCAGTTTATTGTCGCATTGCATGTTTCTGTCTTTTAATGTTGTTCCCTGCCATAGCAATGTGCTACTGCAAAATTTAAGTCCCAAAGATAACACTTCCCTTTGTTCTTTTCTTAAGGTATGATTAGCTTCAGCACATCTAGTATTTTATGTCCAAATGAACCATCATTTACTTTTTCTGTAAACGTGTAGCCATAGCTTTCGTCCTGCACGTTTTGTTCTTTTTTTTGAGTGCTTATAAGACCAGTCTTGTTTTTTGGCTTTTTATAATAAGATATATTTTGTTGTGAGCCAGTATATTGTGAACCTTTTGCAAAGTCCTCCTGATTAGAATCTTGTGAGTCACTTGGGTCCATGTTTTTTGCAGCAGTGGTGAGGCTACATCCTTTTGACCTCCCCATGATTGTCTGGTTCCCACACCAGGCACTTATTCACCTCCTCCTCTGTGGACACACTCCCATCCCCAACAGCAGCAGGGCACATGGTCACTTACACTCCCCTTCCTTCTTATCACGTGTCAAGTCAAGCCTTGTCCTGTGGTGTTGGAGCTGATCAGCCTGGGCAGGGGTAACCACACAGATGAGCAGTTGCTAAAGTACATCAAACAGCAAGCATCCCAATGACTGTCACACTGACATCTCAGAGTGGGCGAGGTGCTCAGCGACAATGGCCACAACATCATGACCACTCTGAACCTAGGGGAAAAAAAACACATGCATGACACACGTCACTAAACTACTCTTGCAATGTTTTTTTTTTTTTTTGAAAGTACACTGGCATGCACAAGGTGCTAGCAATGTCCAGGAGACTGTCCTCACATTTCAGCCATTCTTACATGGCGAGCAACGCTCTCCTGAATTTGCAGTGAAAGAACAGTTTGCCGCTATACCGCTTAATGTTTTCCTGCCTCCGAAAGAGAGACCGGATTACATCATTACCAGGAAACACTGTGCACACAGCTTATAAAAAAAAAAAAGAATGAACCCGGATCACACATCCTAATGCTATGCTTTGATCTAATAACTGCTTCTCAGCATAATTAACATCACTTTCCAGCGGAATAAATAGTATACAGGCCCCTATGTTGCATACTATAGATGTGGCATCAGTATACATTTTGATCAAAAAGCATAAGCCCACTGACCACGACAAGGTTGACTCCTCGAGTGGTAACCTACTCTAAATTTGGCGCGGCACTGCACGGCGACCACAGGCTCCACAGCACCGCACCAGCAGGAGGCGGGACCCATCAGGCAAATGGCACCCCTGCTGCTTGGCAATGCCACCCTGGCACTGGGCCCCACCAGCACAGCACCACAGGGACAATGGCCACCACGCAGCACCGTACCATGTGAACAATTGTCAAAGCTTACCTTATCATATGCTTTCAGGAACTCCAAATGAGAGCTGGTAGGAATTTGTGATCCCTTATTCAGTCTCCAGCTAATTAAAATCACCTGGGTCGAATGGGAGGAGTGCTAATACCAGAGTGCAAAAAAGGAAAGAATCTCTAAAATATCTAAAAAAAATTATAATAGAATGAACCAAGATCACACATCCTCATGCTTTGCTTTGATCTAATAACTGCTTCTCAGCATAATTAGCATCGCTTTTCAGAGCCATAAATAGTATACAGGCCCCTATGTTGAATGCTTTCATGAGGCATTAGTACACATTTTGTTGCCTCCTCGAGTGGGAACCTACTCTAAATTTGGCAAGGTGCTGCACGGCGACCATCGGCCCCACAGCATCTCACACAGCTTGCTGCAGCATTCGGTGAGCAGAAGCCTGCCTGTTGTGTGTCTAAAAGGGAGACCTATCCCTTCCCCCTGCAGAGTTATTCTCCCCCCCCCCTCACAATTTGCAGAAGCCCCAGTATCAGCAGCTGCAGCAAGTTCAGTCTCCTCAACGTGATGAAGCAGTTTTTTCACGTGCTGCACCAGTGTTAGACAAATCAACAAGCTGAAACCTCCTGTCTCAATGCCCAGATTCAGACCTATCTCAGGTCCATACCCTGTTCCCTGACCCCATGGACTTCTGAGCAGGCAAACTGGAACAGTGGCCCAAATTGGCACAGCATGCTGTCTTCTTTGTTGCCCAGTAGAGATAGCCTTGCGGTTTGCCCAGCGGTCATTTCGCGGCAAACTTTGCTCGTTTGCGATTTTCGCACGCGCCATATTTTTTTTACATAGCGCCAAACTTTGACCCATGACACATCCATCAGGTGGGACAGGAGAGCCAATTGAGATGTTTCAGCCAGCACATGGACACACCCCCAACCCTATAACAGAACCTGATCTGGAAGCCATACATTATGTGTTTTGCCAATGTAGGCAAAGGTTGCAATTTGGAGCAGGGACAGTTAGGGACACCAAACACTAGCTAATAGGGTCACAAAATTCCATTTGAGGACTGGTATAGGTGTGCTATCGATAGGTGTGATATAGAGGGGTGTGACATACTTATAATATACTTTCTAACATAGAAATTATATTATAGTGTATTTGTATTGTGCAGCAGTTGTGTGCCGTTCTGCTGCGATACCGCAGCTAGATAGAGTGACAAACGCTATTGGAGTAACTAATTGCAATGGGTGTGATATACCTTTTGCCCCCCAAAAACTTCTTGAGGGCTGTAAAACAACTGAAAATATGTCATATTCTAGGTTCTTCAAAGTAGCCACCTTTTGCTTTGATTACTGCTTTGCACACTCTTGGCATTCTCTTGATGAGCTTCAAGAGGTAGTCACCTGAAATGGTCTTCCAACAGTCTTGAAGGAGTTCCCAGAGATGCTTAGCATTTGTTGGCCCTTTTGCCTTCACTCTGCGGTCCAGCTCACCCCAAACCATCTCGATTGGGTTCAGGTCCGGTGACTGTGGAGGCCAGGTCATCTGGCGCAGCACCCCATCACTCTCCTTCATGGTCAAATAGCCCTTACACAGCCTGGAGGTGTGTTTGGGGTCATTGTCCTGTTGAAAAATAAATGATGGTCCAACTAAATGCAAACCGGATGGAATAGCATGCCGCTGCAAGATGCTGTGGTAGCCATGCTGGTTCAGTATGCCTTACATTTTGAATAAATCCCCAACAGTGTCACCAGCAAAGCACCCCCACACCATCACACCTCCTCCTCCATGCTTCACGGTGGGAACCAGGCATGTAGAGTCCACCCGTTCACCTTTTCTGCATCACACAAAGACACGGTGGATCTCAAATTTGGACTCATCAGACCAAAGCACAGATTTCCACTGGTCTAATGTTCTTTAGCCCAAACAAGTCTCTTCTGCTTGTTGCCTGTCCTTAGCAGTGGTTTCCTAGCAGATATTCTACCATGAAGGCTTGATTCACACAGTCTCCTCTTAACAGTTGTTGTAGAGATGTGTCTGCTGCTAGAGCTCTGTGTGGCATTGACCTGGTCTCTAATCTGAGCTGCTGTTAACCAGCGATTTTTGGGGCTGGTGACTCGGATGAACTTATCCTCCGCAGCAGAGGTGACTCTTGGTCTTCCTTTCCTGGGGCGGTCCGCATGTGAGCCAGTTTCTTTGTAGCGCTTGATGGTTTTTGTGACTGCACTTGGGGACACTTTCAAAGTTTTCCCAATTTTTCGGACTAACTGACCTTCATTTCTTAAAGTAATGATGGCCACTCATTTTTCTTTACTTAGCTGCTTTTTTCTTGCCATAATACAAATTCTAACAGTCTATTCAGTAGGACTATCAGCTGTGTATCCACCTGACTTCTCCACAACGCAACTGATGGTCCCAACCCCATTTATAAGGCAAGAAATCCCACTTATTAAACCTGACAGGGCACACCTGTGAAGTGAAAACCATTTCAGGTGACTACCTCTTGAAGCTCATCAAGAGAATGCCAAGAGTGTGCAAAGCAGTAATCAAAGCAAAAGGTGGCTACTTTGAAGAACTTAGAATATGACATATTTTCAGTTGTTTCATACTTTTTTGATAAGTATATAATTCCACATGTGTTAATTCATAGTTTTGATGCCTTCAGTGTGAATCTACAATTTTCATAGTCATGAAAATAAAGAAAACTCTTTGAATGAGAAGGTGTGTCCAAACTTTTGGTGTGTACAGTATGTGCCTCTCGCTCGACCAAAGGTAATGGGACATAATAATAATCATAAATCAAACTTTCACTTTTTAATACTTGGTTGCAAATCCTTTGCAGTCAATTACAGCCTCAAGTCTAGAATGCATAGACATTACCAGACGCTGGGTTTTATCCCTGGTGATGCTCTGCCAGGCCTCTACTGCAACTGTCTTCAGTTCCTGCTTGTTCTTCGGGCAATTTCCCTTTAGTTTTGCCTTCAGCAAGTGAGTGAAATGCATGCTCAATCGGATTCAGGTCAGGTGATTTACTTGGCCATTGCATAACATTCCACTTCTTTCCCTTAAAAAACTCTTTAGTTGCTTTTGCAGTATGCTTTGGGTCATTGTCCATCTGCACTGTGAAGCGCTGTCTAATGAGTTCTGAAGCATTTGGCTGAATATGAGCAGATAATCTTGCCCGAAACACTTTAGAATTCATCCTGCTGCTTTTGTCAGCAGTCACATCATAAATAAATACAAGAGAACCAGTTTCATTGGCAGCCATACATGCCCACGCCATGACACTACCACCACCATGCTTCACTGATGAGGTGATATGCTTAGGATCATGAGCAGTTCCTTTCCTTCTCCATACTCTTCTCTTCTCATCAAGAGACAAGTTGATCTTGGTCTCATCTGTCCATAGGATGTTGTTCCAGAACTGTGAAGGCTTTTTTAGATGTCATTTGGCAAACTCTAATCTGGCCTTCCTGTTTTTGAGGCTCACCAACATCTTGTGGTGAACCCTCTGTATTCACTCTGGTGAAGTCTTCTCTTGATTGTTGACTTTGACACACATACACCTACCTAATGGAGAGTGTTCTTGATCTTTCCAACTGTTGTGAAGGGTGTTTTCTTCACCAGGGAAAGAATTCTTCGGTCATCCACCACAGTTGTTTTCCGTGGTCTTCCGGTCTTTTAGTGTTGCTGAGCTCACCAGTGCTTTCCTTCTTTTTAAGGATGTTCCAAACAGTTGTTTTGGCGGCGCCTAATGTTTTTGCTATCCCTCTGGTTTGTTTTGTTATTTCAGCCTAATGATGGCTTGTTTCACTGATAGTGACAGCTCTTTGGATCTCATCTTGAGAGTTGACAGCAACAGATTCCAAATGCAATTAGCACACTTGTGTAGTGTCCCTCTAGGTAGGGGTGGGCACTACACAAGGGTCAATTGGGTCACGTGTTACTCCTGCTCACAAGGGACAGTGATGTTATATTTATATATGCATTTAATGTGTTTTCACATGTGTTGTTTCCCCTGTTATATGCTCAGCAGACCTATTTGGGTGTAGTTAGACATCCTAGACACTAGAGGGAGATAGGGAGCCCCTAGTATAAATGTCCAGGCCCAGACAGGGAGGGGTTAGGTCATAGTCAGGAGTCTGTGGAGACAGAAGTCAGAAGGCACCAGCCAGAGATATGCTGAGGGCCTCCTCCTGAAATGCAGCTAGACAGTCCTGGTTTCTAGTTGCCACCAGGAGGCTAGTGGAGAGATACAGCCTGCCTGGAAGACCCAAATCCAGCTAGCACAGATGAAGTAACCCCAGTAGTAGGAATGGACCTCCTGGGAGCAACCTGCACTTACCCACACAGCAGATCCAATACAAACAGCTCAGATAAGTAAGCTGATGGGCAGAGGTACTATAAGATAGAAGCAAGGGTCAATACGGGAGGAAGATTTATTACCAAGGATTAAAGCCAGCATTTAGGCATCCGGGCCTTGGGATCCAGCCAGCCAGAATAGCTTTGGGGATAGTGCAGCCTTGTCTGCGAAGCATTAACTGTTTACCCTCCAAGTATCTTGCAAGATTATACCTGCCATTATTTAAATAAGCCTGGAACATTGTTTTATCAGTGACTGCATTATTAACTGTATGTACAAAGTTTGGACTGTTTTCAAGTAAAGCAACGTTTGGTTCACCATACTATCTGCGTACCTCAATTTCTACTGCTATAAATCGGTGTGCCACCGTTACAGGCACTGGCGTCACGATCCTTAAAGGGACCTTGCCCCAGGCACTCAAAATACCTGCAACATCCAGGGCACCTCATCCACCATCCGGACTGGTCCCTATATACAGAGTGTGCCCCAGATGAACTGGTGTCTACCTCTCCTTCACTGCCGCATGCCTGCCCAGGGTTCTCCTCCAAAAAGTGAGTAACCCTCGATTGCCCATAACCGTGACCTCACTATCACAATACCCTGCAGGTCTGGCGTGCTGCACTTGAAATGAACTCTGGACCTTTTATATGCTCATTGTAATTGGGATAATGAGGGAATAACACACACCTGGTCATGGAACAGCTGATAATCCAATTGTCCCATTACTTTTGGTCCCTTAACAAGTGGGAGGCATATATGCAAACTGTGGTAATTCCTACACCGTTCACCTGATTTAGATGTAAATACCCTCAAATTAAAGCTGACAGTCTGCAGTTAAAGCACATCTTGTTTGTTTCATTTCAAATCTATTGTGGTGGTGTATAGAGCCAAAAATGTTAGAATTGTGTCAATGTCCCAATATTTATGGACCTCACTGTATATGGCCACGCTCAGCGGCAAGTTAATATATCTATGGCACACAGTGTCGGTGCCAAGATACATCTGACCACAGACACGTGGTCTAGCAAACACGGGCAGGGAAGGTGCATAACTTTTACTGCCCACTGGGTGAACCTTCTGATGGCTGTCAAGCATGTAACCCGTGGCACCAGTGTGAATTTGGTGTTACCGCCATGGATTGCATAGAGGCCTGCCTCTTCTTCTCCTCCGCCTACTCCATCCTACGTCTCCTCCTTGGCTGACTCCTCCTTTTCCACTGCTACTGCCTCTTCCACTGCACCCCCCAAGCTCCCCAGAACCTATTTGATGTACCAGGTGAGACATTGCCATGCTGTGCTCTGGCTGTTGTGCCTGGAAGCCAAGAGCCACACTGATCCTGCACTGCTTTCAGCTCTCTGTTCAGAGGACGATCAGTGGCTAACCCTGCTCAATTTGATAGTTGGTAAAGTGGTGTGCGACAATGGTTCCAATCTGCTGAGTGCGCTGAAACAGGGCAAAATAACACACGTGCCGTGCATGGCACACGTCCTGAACTTAGTTGTGCAGTGATTCGTTGCCAAATACCCTGGGGTCCAGGACGTCTTGTAGCAGGCCAGTAAAATCTCTGTCCATTTTAGAAGATCTTACATGGCCATGGCTCGCCTTACTGACGTTCAGCGGCAACACCACTTGCCCGTCAGACGTCTGATTTGTGACTGCCCGACGCGCTGGAACTGCACCATGCATATGCTTGATAAGCTGTTCCAGCAGAAATGTGCAGTTAACGACTACCTGTACGAAGCATGCAGGCTTCTGCGGCCATTTGATTAGATCACCAAACTGGTCAGTCGCCGCAAGGGTGCCATGAGTGACATCGTACTTTAAGCCTTCTTTATGGAGCATGCATTGCGTCATGTCATTGATCAAGCAATTGAGGAGCAGGAGCTGGAAGATGAGGAAGTCGCAATGATGAATGAACTCCCAGGATGGGCTACTCCATCCAGCAGGAGTCTGGAGGAGTCAGAGGAGGATGGTGGCTGGGGGGAGGAGGAGCAAGAAGAGCAGGCTTTAAATTTTTGGGGGAGCCCTGGTGTTGTCCGTGGCTGGGGGGAGGAGACCGAGGATGACATTCTTCTGTGCGATGAGCAGGAGCCAGGGCGCTCCACCGCTTCCAATTTAGTGCAAATGGGGGTCTTCATGCTCCAGTGTTTGAAGAGGGACCCCCATATAAAAAGCATAAAGGGCAAGGACCAGTACTGAGTGGCAACATACTTAGACTCCCAGTGCAAACACAAAATGGCAGACATGCTACCAGCATCACAGAGGGCTGGCAGAATGCAGCATTTCCAGGCCTTGCTGCGAAAGATGCTGCAATCTGCTGTTACGGGCACTGGCAGAGGAATTTACACCCATAGCGAAGCAGGGGCGGGTACCAATCCTACTGCGCCTGCAAAAAGAAGGAGGTTTGTAGATGTGTTGGTCACTTCAGATATGAGATCATTCTTGCAGCCAACCCATTGACAGCCGCCCTCCGGATCCAGCCTCAGGGAACGCCTAGACTGACAGGTGTCCGACTACATCGGGTTAACGACTGATGTGGACGCTCTGAGAAGTGAGGAAACCCTTGACTACTAGGCGTGCATGCTTGACCTGTGGCCAGACGTGGCACAATTTGCCATGGAACTCTTGGCTTGCCCCTCGTTGAGTGTCCTGTCCGAAAGGACGTTCAGCGCAGCAGGGGGGATCGTGACCGATAAGCGCACTCGCCTTGTTCACGACAGTGTGGACTACTTAATATTTAAAAAAATTAATGAGGTATGGATCTCAGAGGAATTCAACACCTGTGATGAACCACGTGTAATTGAATTTCCTCATTCCAGCCACACATATCCGCCACCACCCAGAACAAAGAATGGCCCTTGCCTTATGTATATACAGCGGAATAAAAGGCCTAATTTTTGGGGCCTGTACTGGCCGACAGTTACATATTTATCCTCTGACCGACTAATGCACCTCCAGCTACAGAATCTAAAGTTCTTTTCTGTCAGGTGAATGCCTATTGCCTAATTTTTGGGGCCTGTACTGGCCAACAGTCACATATTTATCCTATGACCGCCTAAAGTACCTGCAGCCACAGAATCCAAAGTTCTTTGCAGTCAGGTGAATGCCTATTGGCTAATTTTGGGGGCCTGTACTGGTCAACAGTTGAATTTTTATCCTGTGACACCTAATGTACCTCCAGCCACAGAATCCAAAGTTCTTTGCAGTCAGGTGAATGCCTATTGCCTAATTTTTTAGGCTTGTACTGGCCGACAGTAATTTTTTTTATCTCTAGCCACATAATTACACCCTTGTCTCACTCCTCTGCTTCTCATTATGGTGGCATATGAACCGCATTCACCATAAGGACCTTCTAATGTCACAGGGTCATGTGCTGTGCCCCTTACCCCGTACGGTGCCCCTTACCCCGTACTGTGCCCCTTTTTATACCCTGCATTGTGCCCTTTTACCACAACCTGTGCAGTGCCCCTAGTCATTTCCTGCACTGTGCCCTCTTATACCCTATTATCCGGTCACTGTACAGAGATGTTATCCGGTCAATGTGTGGCGGTGGTATCCAATAACTGGATGGCCATAACTGTATTCCGTTCCCTTCCCACGCCATCCTTTTTTAGACCTGGCATGAGATTGCAGTGCTATGGACCTTTGCGCCACAATCTGTGTCAGAAATACGCCTAACATAGACGTATTTCTATATAATAAATGACCACCTAATTGTATTATTATTCAGGGGTAGGGCTCATATCTTTATATTATATAGATTCTAGTGTATTATACTATGCCCTGTATTTACCAGTAGAAAATGATTCTTGGGAAGCACAGTCCTCATCCCTGACCACCAGGACCAGGTAGTGGTCTGTCAGTACATGGCGGCCTCCCATCTCCACCAAGCTGTGTACTGGTGCTTATTCTGACACTAGGGCTGGGTTCACATCCTATTTTTGCCATCCATTTAATGCATACAAAAAATGTATGCGTTAACAGATGCCTCAGACTGATGCCGTACAGTGGCATCCATTCACCATACATTTCCATGGTAGAAAAAAAATTTACGTTAACATATACATTTTTTTAATGGACTTTGCAGGATACAAAAACATGGAGTGCTGCACATTTGTATACATCAAACCAATAGGAAATAAAAAAATTCTAGGCTGCAGCAGGGCACATTTTTGAGAGTTTCCCTTTAAAACGCATAAAAATTGCCCCTGATTAAAATACATATTTTTTGTGTGAATTTTTTCCAATGATCCCCCTCTGTTATATCACTGTCCATTTTGAGGGACTATTTGTGTACTTCTAGTAAGTGTTTGCTGGCTGCAAATATGACCTGAAGGTTTTTCAGGTTCGCCTGCCATTACAGTCAATGGGGCACGGCAAGAACGCTCGGTTCACGAACATTTGATTGCGAATGCGCGTTCGCGAATCGTCCCAGATGATGATCGTCCATCACTATTGCCCAGCCTCCACTGTCATCTCAGAGAGGGTTTTCAGTGGTGAAGAAGGAGTTTTGACACCCAAACAGATCAAGTTGTCCTCCGCCAGTGTCCAAAACATTAGTTTTGTGAAAATGAACCGAACTTGAATTCAGGAAGATTTTCACACTGCTTGGACTGAAGCCAATGAATAGATTTAGCTTTGCTGACGGTCCCCCACTTTCCTACTGTAGCTGTCTGCCTTCCTGGCTACCATCATATTGCCTGCCTACTATTGTGTTCCATACAGCTTCTGCTGCTTTCATAATGTCACTGCAGCTATCATGCCACTGCTGCGTCCTGCCTGCCAACATAAACTATATGGGTACTGCTGCTGCAAATTTATCTAGGCTCTTTCAGAACAAGCCAATTTTTCTTCTGACAATTAATACTTCTGTTTTTAAAATGGGCAGGCGTTCTGACCCTGTGAAGGCATGATTTTTAGATGCTTGGTCCCCCAACAAGGCACTGCTTTTTTTAAATCTCTTTATCCCATACCACTGTGTGTGTAAACATCATGTGCACCCAATAAGGGCAAATTTTTGGAAAGCATAACACATGTGTTTGTGCGGTGTGCTTCTAAATACGCTATATGTTAACGCAGTCAAACATGCGTTTACCCATAGCTATGTATGTCAGTATTACTCAGCCATGATTTACTATTGTTGTATTTGCGTTCATGAGTTTAGGGAATAGGGAGAAAAAAAGCTAAATTCATGAAAAAAATAATGAAAAGATTTAACATGTTTTCCTAAAAATTAGACTAGAGGGTGTTATTTATCAATTTCCACAGCAAATAATAGACAATTTGGTTCAGCCTTAATCTATTCACGTCTGAACATAGGTTTGAACATAAAGGTTTGGTAGGGCTTCACACCCACATCATGCTGGAAACCTGTGGTGGTCTAAGTTTATGGACTCCTGGAATATTTATTTAATTCATTTTACTGTCAAAATTTGTCCATAGGAAATAAAACTTGGATTTTGCTTCCATTTCCACCAGGCAGTAGGTAACCAGATAAGGTCAGATAAGTAAGTATGGAATGATGCTCACCAAAGGTGTCCATTAGACTGTCTCCACAATATTTTATTTGGTAACGTTCACGTTTATCCTAAAACAGTGCACCCTAGTAGATTATGCCTTCCATATTCCAGAGTATGTAATATATAAAGTGAAGCATATATTCAGGCCAGATCAAGAAAGCTTTAAGTCATCAGATCTTTTGAAAGTAGGAAAATGGATAGGACCATAACAATCTGCCAGCCCTTATGCCATCAAAAATATTCCTCAACTCCATTAAACTTACTTAGGTTGGACTCACAACAGCTCTAGTTTTTTTTTGCATTGTTCTGCTCCATTACAGGAAATAACGTAGGTGCCAGATATGACACATAACTGACCCGAACGGAACTGAACATACTCCTTTGAGTACAATGGAGTCTGTTCAGTTTCCGTTTGGAATTTTGTTTTTTGACCAGATGAAAAAGTCCTGTATGCAGTCTTTTTAACGGACTTTGCAACGTTTTCCCTTATCAGAGCCTCCAACACCGATGTGAATTTAGGAAGAACTCATTGTTAAGATAATGGGGATTTTTTTGTAAAATCTTCGCCTACCCCCCCCCCCCCAATCAAATTCAAAGATTATGGATTCATCTCATCTAAAACTCTTGGACTGGTCCTCCATATTGCCCCATAACCCCTTCTGTATATATATACACACTAGTTCTAATTAGAAGGGCAAAATGAGCTTGCTGCCAACCTCCACAGAGTGGCACTAAAGGAAATGGACCTGGTAGAAAATAGCTTTGTGAAAATAGCAATAATGCATTTGAAAAATAGCACCATATAGTGCCTAAATAAAAATCATGTAGTGCAATATAACAGTATTATACACTGCCTAAATTACAGTGTCATCATTTTAAGAAAAAACAAAAACATTTCCATGCAATGCTAAGGGGTGTCCACATAACACCACAAGACAGTGAAAATATAGCAGTGTAATGGAGTGCCCATATAATATTTCAGGACAGTGGAAAATAGCACTGGCATACAGAATTGTGTAGTGTTCACAATATAGTGGCAGAGAGAGTGACTGTCAAATAGAGTGACTTAATAGATGTTTCTGCAATTCCCTGGCTGAGGGGTACAGAATTAAGATATGGTTGGCCGAACCACCTCAAAGTTTGGAAGGGTGTGTTAGCAATGTTCCCTCTCACCACAGCAAGGTCTCTTTTTCTGTCACAGACTAATACCTTACTGACTGACTTCAATGCACAGCCTTGTAGAATCTGGACCTTCTAACTTATTTTCTTTCTGAAGCACTTTTGCATGAAGTAGCTTTAGCTGTAGATGCCTCTTCTGAAGATTCTCTGAGCTCAAGCCTAGCTCTAAGGAGTAAGCACATGTAGATTTTCTCTCTTCCTCAGCTAACCTCAGACTCTCTACTAACTAGGAGCGGAACTGGGTCCATCTCCTAGCAACCTAAATTGGCTATGTGAAGCTGTTAACCCTGACTTATCCATACAACGCTGTTAGGTGTGCAAGCATACTAAATCAGAACATTTCACTTAGCAATACATTATAACAATTTACCCTTTTGCAGTAACAATGTTCTGTTTCCGGCGTGTAAACCCTCTAGGTTCCAAAATAATACGACATTTAGACTATGATGGGAGGGGGGTACTTGTGTTCCTAGCAGGGATTCTCTTATTCCCTATACTGTATAATGCAGCATGCTATTTCAGCAAAAGTGTGAACTCGGATTATGTTAGGCGTTCTGTTTGATTTACAACAGATAAAAAAAAAAAAGAGAAGAAAATCTCTTGGTACCCAGTTACTGAGTTTATAAAGAGCTCACACTGATCCTTATTAATCCAGCCTACAAGGCAGCACAAGTGCTTCACAGAAGGAAGGGACAGCTGGGGAAGAGAATGGGAGGCTCATCCTCCATTGTGAGACCCAAAGCTCCAGCAAGGGAATTAATAGGTGATAGTTACCCAGCAGGTGTTACATAAATAACACTCTTTAATTTAACCCCCTGCAATGCAGAAGTAAGCCACCATAATCCTGTTCTCTGTAGCTTTGTGCAGCACATAGACTCGTACAATAGGACAAGGATAATGGATAGGTTTGTAATTGATGTCTTTTCAGAATGACATTCGCTATGCTAATAGAAACATTGATGCTTTATATTGTTTAGACTAAAGAACATCCAAGAATAACAAGAGAACAATGCGCTAAAATGATAGAAACTTTCCATTTGCAAAGAAGTGATGACGATGAATGGCACTGTATGGGGGACTCACTGACATGCTGATAAATGAAAACGTATCATGTCTCAGAAGCTCCGGGGTGCCAAGCATTTCATGTATGAAAAAAAAATGCCTTAAGGGTCACCTTGTGGTAACTTGGATTCAACTGAGGTTAGATGTACACTTTGAAGCAATAGAGGTTGAGACAGAGGGAGATATTGAAGATCTTGGTCCCTTACGAAAATCGGTAAAAGTGCCCTCATCTACCATGTGATGAGGTGTTATTTACAATACTGGTGCATCATTTTGTGATAGAGGAGCCATTGGGCCCCAGAAGATATAAGGGCCTGGGTGCAACTGCTGCCTGTATGTCCCAATGTATTCACTTAGTCTATAATACATCTTAGAAGTGGTCGGGGCTTCCTTTTTCTGTTAATTCCCATATATCCGGCCTGCCATGGTAGTATCCCTAGACAGAAAATCCAGTGAGAGTTGTTACTGGCATCCAACACATTACTTTTGACAGAAAAATGTAGTGTACAGCGTTTTTTTCTGCCTGGTATTTTTGGGGGGATTCACAGACTGAACAAAAACCCTGTTCAAGGGACTATAGTAGAATTAGGTCAAATTACAATCGGGTGGTATTTTTGGGCAATAGGAGCCGGACCCATGCATTAAAGTGTACATACATTTACATTAGTTATGTCTGGCTCAGGTTATAAATCGTGATTAGTGGAGGTAATTCTTTGGCTGATCAGCTATTTGAAGGGGCCCCAGCATTTGGACAAATTCTTAGACCTATTCATTGTTTAAACACAGTGCCATCATTGTATGCTGACTGTGCTCGGTATTGCAGTTGTGCTTGATGCAGACTAAGCTGTACATAAAGGCCTTGTGAACAATAGATATTTTGATGTTTTCTCCTTCAAACAGCTGATCATGGGGGGTGGGGACTCCCAACTAGATATTGATGACCCATCCTGAGGATAAATCATTAATAATTACTCATGGGTCCCTGACAACCCCTTTAAATCATCTGATAATATTTTGAGTTGGCAAAGTCAATCCTAGAGGGAGCTGTAGAGCTTACTGCAGACAACACTCTGAACCATAAAACAGTAAGCAGTAAGCTCCTAAGCTCCACCTAGCGGTGACGTCAGACATATTTTTTACTTTGGACTCTGTGCACCGGATTTGACAATCATTACTCCCGGGATGGAATATGCCGGTTCTTACAATCAATATCCCTTTAGGTAGAAAAGAAGCAGGGTACGGGGGGGGGGGGGCGATTACCACTGAGGAAGGGGATACCTCAACCCCGAAATGCGACCCCCCCCCGAACATATGTGAGTGCACCATATCGACCACACTAAGGAACAGTGTTAAAGCCAAATTGGAACTTCGCTCGACAGGCCGAAAATAGACGGAGCCCACATTTAAACAAGCGGGCTCACGTGCAGTGAGCAAACAAAGCTGTGGACGCGCTACCTGCTCGACTGAAGGAGGGGACCTGAGCGAGTTCCTTTTGGACAGCAGAAGTTCTCAACATTAGATGTTAGAAGCCTTCTACACCGGTAAGACTGTTTTGATTTGAGAAGCCGGTGACACTAATATACGCTCCAATACTGACCTTAAGCGGGACGCCGCCAGGTCAGCCATATAGCGGGACTCTGCCGCCTATAACCACTATTGTATACTGTCCCAACAAGTCCGACCAAAGGATTTAAAAGTCACATATTACTGTTGCCTACTGGGGACATTTGGGAAAATAACCTTATTGTGAAAATCTACTCCTGAATCAGTCTATTATTCAACGGAACAGTTTAGTAACCCAAACCCCCACTGTCTGTTTATTCAGAAATGCTGCTATGAACTATGCTGCTATTTTACTTACTTGTTGTATTTATTTATTTATTTGAACCATGCTGCTATAATTGACTCAGTTATAAGTGGAAGCCCTACGTTGTTGTCAGCTCCATCATCTCCACTGTATTGAGGGAGTATACGACCAAGTGAGCGTGTCTTCGGACACATTGTATACTTTCAGTGCTGACGGGTTTTCAAGTGCTACTTTCTACTATAGGTGATACAACATTCCAATCACCCCTGCTGTGATTGTTACATATTGATATACATTTTAATTGCAATAAAATAAAGTTAGTGACCCAATACCCTAGGTGTGCCCAGTCCTTTTCTATACGATCATTACTCCCTATTAATCATTATACCCTCTATTCCCTCCTCTGATAGGTTTATATATTTTTTCCAAACTTGACACCTTCATATAATCCACATTGCCTCCATGCTCTTTAAAAAATAAATCTCGATGTAGCAGAGAAATTGTGTGTTCCTGGTTCTATTGCATGCTCTACATTTTCACTTAATATGTGACGACATATATTACTTTCAAACTGGTTTAAAGATTTATTTGAGATGTTGGTCATATACAATATGAAAAGGTGTCTATGAATACCAAAGCAGCTATGAAATAATTGTGCATTGATGTGAACAGGTGCTTATCAATACCTGAGTAACCTCTGAAATGGGGGTTAATACAGTTAAATATGGTAATGAAATGCGATTGGCACCTGTGAAAGAGGAAACCATTACGTCATAAGTAAGAACAAGTTTTACTGTGTCTGAAACACTTTTACAGTTCATCTTGGATAATAATATTTTCACATTTAATAGTAAAATCTTACGCTAGCTCAGGGGGGTCGCAATGGACAGTCCTTGTGCCCTTACATTCACGAACCTTTACCTGGGCTTCTGGAATAAGGAGATCATCTTTGGCGAAGGCTGTGATAGATGGTCATCTTGCATACAGCTTTGGTTACGATTTATAGATGACATCTTGATTCTATAGAAAGGGAGTGAACAGTATTTTGATGGATTTGTTAAACAGTTAAACGTGAATGATCTTGGATTATTTTTCACGTCAACAGTGGAAAAGTGGGAGATCACCTTTCTGGATCTGTACATCACAAAAGGAAGAGATGGCCAGATTACAACTAGAATTTTCCGTAAACCAAATGCTACAAACAACTTACTGGAATAGAACAGCTGGCATCCGCAGGCACTCCGCAGAGGTATACCCAAGGGACAATACCTAAGGGAAAGAAGAAACTGCTCAGAGGGGCTTGAGTAAAAAAAAAACTGCGGATGACCTGGGAAAGAGGTTTAGGTCTTGTGGCTACCCCGATAAAACCCTAAAAAAAGGCCTACCATCATGCCCCGTGTTGTGACCGACAGACCCTTCTTAGTCCAAAAGGGACAACAAAAGAGGACGAGGTCATGAGGATCGTCAGGACTTTCGATACAGGGCATGAAGCGGTTAAAGTCATACTTATCCGCCATTGTGGTATTTTACGCACAGATCCAGATGTAGATGACTTAGTGGGAAACCGTCGGTCAATAACCTATCGTAGAGGTAGAAACCTCAAAGATAGACTGGTTCAGAGCTACCTTACACCCACACAGACACAAACCTGGCTGACATCTAACCTGAAAGGTACATATAGATGCAGCGGCTGTGTTGCATGCAACTCCATCAAAACAGGTAAAATCAGCACAGTCACCTCGGAAATGTATGACATTCGATCATTAATTACATGCAGAACCATGGCAGACATCTATTTGATGACATGTGACTGTGGCTTGCAATATGTCGGTAAAACGATACGCGAATTGAGACGCAGGATAGGGGAACATCTAAATGATGTTCGGAATAATCGGGACACCCCAATTGCATGGCATGTAGGTGAGGTGCACGCTGGTAACACTAAAGTTATGCATGTGCACCTTGACAAGAGAATACTCCGAAAAGAACTGGAATGGATCTTCTGTCTTAATACTGAAAGACCGAAGGGACTAAATGAAGTTAGTAACTTTACGTGCTTCATTGCGTAGTCCAAATTAAAATACTGGACCTGGGGATTTATGACAAAGCACCTGCATGTCTCTTATAGGACATGCAGTTGCCTATGCGCCCTATCATGTGCCCCTAAAAATTTGACTCTGGGGACATGTGATGATAATCTCTCACTACGGGTCCTATTTTCCCTACTCAGTAATATATTGTATAATATTCACGTCTTTGTAACAAAACAACCAGTTGACAAACTGATATTCAGTATGCTAGATTGTATCAGCATGATATGATGATACAATATTATGTTGATACGCAGCAATCTTCTATACCTATATGATGATTAGGGATGAGCGAACCCGAACTGTATAGTTCGGGTTCGTACCGAATTTTGGGGTGTCCGTGACACGGACCCGAACCCGAGCATTTTCGTAAAAGTCCGGGTTCGGGTTCGGTGTTCGTCGCTTTCTTGGCGCTTTTTGAAAGGCTGCAAAGCAGCCAATCAACAAGCGTCATACTACTTGCCCCAAGAGGCCGTCACAGCCATGCCTACTATTGGCATGGCTGTGATTGGCCAGTGCAGCATGTGACCCAGCCTCTATAAGCTGGAGTCACGTAGCGCCGCACGTCACTCTGCTCTGAACAGTGTAGGGAGAGGTTGCAGCTGCGACTGTTAGGGCGAGATTAGGCAGTGATTAACTCCTCCAAAACACTTAAGTCAGTGATCGATCTACAGCTGTGGATCATTGAACTGCTGCTATTCAATTGCTCACAGTTTTTAGGCTGCCCAGAGCGTTTTTCAGTCACTTTTTTCTGGGGTGATCGGCGGCCATTTTGTGTCTTGTGGTGCGCCAGCACAAGCTGCCACCAAGTTCATTTAACCATCAATAGTGTGGTTATTTTTGGGCTATATCCTACATCAGGGGCAAGCTGTCACCAAGTCCATTTAACCATGAATAGTGTGGTTATTTTTTGGCTATATCCTACATCAGGGGCAAGCTGTCACCAAGTCCATTTAACCATCAATAGTGTGGTTATTTTTTGGCTATATCCTACATCAGGGGCAAGCTGTCACCAAGTCCATTTAACCATCAATAGTGTGGTTATTTTTTGGCTATATCCTACATCAGGGGCAAGCTGTCACCAAGTCCATTTAACCATCAATAGTGTGGTTATTTTTTGGCTATATCCTACATCAGGGGCAAGCTGTCACCAAGTCCATTTAACCATCAATAGTGTGGTTATCTTTTGGCTATATCCTACATCAGGGGCAAGCTGTCACCAAGTCCATTTAACCATTAATAGTGTGGTTATTTTTTGGCTATATCCTACATCAGGGGCAAGCTGTCACCAAGTCCATTTAACCATCAATAGTGTGGTTATTTTTTGGCTATATCCTACATCAGGGGCAAGCTGTCACCAAGTCCATTTAACCATCAATAGTGTGGTTATTTTTTGGCTATATCCTATATCAGGGGCTTGGCTGTGCTTGCTATTTTATTGAGGGGTGAAATACAATTGCCAAAATAGCAGTACCTTTAAATCTGGTGTTTCGGCTGTGGCCAGCCAATTGTAATACTGTCTGCTGTCTGGCAAAGGATATATTTTTGTTCTGGGTTAAAATACAATTCCCAACTTAGCAATTTCCTAAATTAGTGGTTTCTGCTGTATCAGGGCTACTTTAAATCTATTCATTAAAAGGGTATATTAGATTCAAGGTGCTGATAGGGTAATTCTGAATAACTTCACACACACGCTACTGTGCATTTCCAAGTCTAGTTCTGTGTGTAAACGTATACCTGTCACCCAGCGCCTAAATAATAGGTCTCAAATTTATATTCATCTAAATCTGTGGTTATTGCTGAGGCTGGTCAAGTTATTTTGTGTCCGTCAAAGCACAGTTTTTGTTCTGGGTTGAAATACAATTCCCAACTTACCAATTCTCTAAATTTGTGGTTTCTGCTGTATCAGGCCTACTTTAAATCTATCCCTAAAAGGGTATATTAGATTCAAGGTGCTGATAGGGTCATTCTCAATAACTTCACACACACGCTACTGTGCATTTCCAAGTCTAATTCTGTCCGTAAAAGTATACCTGTCACCCAGCGCCTAAATAATAGGCCTCAAATTTATATTCAGCTAAATCTGTCATTACTGCTGTGCCTGTATTAGTGTAATACGGTACCTAAATAGATAGCCAGATAGTGTTAGGTGTCTGTAAAAAAAAGGCCTGAATTTGAATTTAATACATTGGGCCAAATAATATTTTTCATATTGTGGTGAACGGTAACAATGAGGAAAACATCTAGCAAGGGACACGGACGCGGACATGGTCGTGGTGGTGTTAGTGGACCCTCTGGTGCTGGGAGAGGACGTGGCCATTCTGCCACAGTCACACATCCTAGTGTACCAACTACCTCAGGTCCCAGTAGCCGCCAGAATTTACAGCGATATTTGGTGGGGCCCAATGCCGTTCTAAGGATGGTAAGGCCTGAGCAGGTACAGGCATTAGTCAATTGGGTGGCCGACAGTGGATCCAGCACGTTCACATTATCTCCCACCCAGTCTTCTGCAGAAAGCGCACAGATGGCACCTGAAAACCAGTCTGTCACATCACCCCCATGCATACCAGGGAAACTGTCTGAGCCTCAAGTTATGCAGCAGTCTCTTATGCTGTTTGAAGACTCTGCTGGCAGTGTTTCCCAAGGGAATCCAGCTAGCCCTTCCCCAGCGGTGGAAGACATAGAATGCACTGACGCACAACCACTTATGTTTCCTGATGATGAGGACATGGGAATACCACCTCAGCATGTCTCTGATGATGATGAAACACAGGTGCCAACTGCTGCGTCTTTCTGCAGTGTGCAGACTGAACAGGAGGTCAGGGATCAAGACTGGGTGGAAGACGATGCAGGGGACGATGAGGTCCTAGACCCCACATGGAATGAAGGTCGTGCCACTGACTTTCACAGTTCGGAGGAAGAGGCAGTGGTGAGACCGAGCCAACAGCGTAGCAAAAGAGGGAGCAGTGGGCAAAAGCAGAACACCCGCCGCCAAGAGACTCTGCCTGCTACTGACCGCCGCCATCTGGGACCGAGCACCCCAAAGGCAGCTTCAAGGAGTTCCCTGGCATGGCACTTCTTCAAACAATGTGCTGACGACAAGACCTGAGTGGTTTGCACGCTGTGCCATCAGAGCCTGAAGCGAGGCATTAACGTTCTGAACCTTAGCACAACCTGCATGACCAGGCACCTGCATGCAAAGCATGAACTGCAGTGGAGTAAACACCTTAAAAACAAGGAAGTCACTCAGGCTCCCCCTGCTACCTCTTCTGCTGCTGCCGCCTCGGCATCTTCTGCTGCTGCCACCTCGGCCTCTTCCTCCGCCTCTGTAGGAACGTTGGCACCTGCCGCCCAGCAAACAGAGGATGTACCACCAACACCACCACCTCCGTCACCAAGCAGCTCAACCATGTCACACGGCAGCGTTCAGCTCTCCATCTCACAAACATTTGAGAGAAAGCGTAAATTCCCACCTAGCCACCCTCATCCAGTCAGCCACAGACCTTCACCACCAACTTCAGCACAGCCCGGGGTAAACGTCAGCAGGCCATTCTGAAACTCATATGTTTGGGGGACAGGCCCCACACCGCACAGGAGTTGTGGCGGGGTATAGAATAACAGACCGACGAGTGGTTACTGATGGTGAGCCTGAAGCCCGGCCTGGTGGTGTGCGATAATGGGCGAAATCTCGTTGCAGCTCTGGGACTAGCTGGTTTGACGCACATCCCTTGCCTGGCGTATGTGCTGAATTTGGTGGTGCAGAAGTTCATTCACAACTACCCCGACATGTCAGAGCTGCTGCATAAAGTGTGGACCGTCAGTTCGCGCTTCCGGCGTTCACATCCTGCCGCTGCTCGCCTGTCTGCTCTACAGCGTAACTTCGGCCTTCCCGCTCACCGCCTCATATGCGACGTACCCACCAGGTGGAACTCCACCTTGCACATGCTCGACAGACTGTGCGAGCAGCAGCAGGCCATAGTGGAGTTTCAGCTGCAGCACGCACGGGTCAGTCGCACTGCGGAACAGCACCACTTCACCACCAATGACTGGGCCTCCATGCGAGACCTGTGTGCCCTGTTGCGCTGTTTCGAGTACTCCACCAACATGGCCAGTGGCGATGACGCCGTTATCAGCGTTACAATACCACTTCTATGTCTCCTTGAGAAAACACTTAGGGCGATGATGGAAGAAGAGGTGGCCCAGGAGGAGGAGGAGGAGGAAGAGGGGTCATTTTTAGCACTTTCAGGCCAGTCTCTTAGAAGTGACTCAGAGGGAGGTTTTTTGCAACAGCAGAGGCCAGATACAAATGTGGCCAGCCAGGGCCCACTACTGGAGGACGAGGAGGACGAGGATGAGGAGGAGGAGGAGGTGGAGGAGGATGAGGATGAAGCATGGTCACAGCGGGGTGGCACCCAACGCAGCTCGGGCCCATCACTGGTACGTGGCTGGGGGGAAATGCAGGACGATGACTATACGCCTCCCACAGAAGACAGCTTGTCCTTACCTCTGGGCAGCCTAGCACACATGAGCGACTACATGCTGCAGTGCCTGCGCAACGACAGCAGAGTTGCCCACATTTTAACGTGTGCGGACTACTGGGTTGCCACCCTGCTGGATCCACGGTACAAAGACAATGTGCCCACCTTACTTCCTGCACTGGAGCGTGATAGGAAGATACGCGAGTACAAGCGCACGTTGGTAGACGCGCTACTGAGAGCATTCCCAAATGTCACAGGGGAACAAGTGGAAGCCCAAGGCGAAGGCAGAGGAGGAGCAAGAGGTCGCCAACGCAGCTGTGTCACGGCCAGCTCCTCTGAGGGCAGGGTTAGCATGGCAGAGATGTGGAAAAGTTTTTTCAACACGCCACAGCTAAGTGCACCACCACCTGATATGGAACGTGTTAGCAGGAGGCAACATTTCACTAACATGGTGGAACAGTACGTGTGCATACCCCTCCACGTACTGACTGATGCTTCGGCCCCATTCAACTTCTGGGTCTCCAAATTGTCCACGTGGCCAGAGCTAGCTTTTTATGCCTTGGAGGTGCTGGCCTGCCCGGCGGCCAGCGATTTGTCTGAACGTGTATTCAGCACGGCAGGGGGCGTCATTACAGACAAATGCAGCCGTCTGTCTACAGCCAATGTGGACAAGCTGACGTTCATAAAAATGAACCAGGCATGGATCCCACTGGACCTGTCCATCCCTTGTGCAGATTAGACATTAACTACCTCCCCTTAACCATATATTATTGTACTCCAGGGCACTTCCTCATTCAATCCTATTTTTATTTTCATTTTACCATTATATTGCGGGGCAACCCAAAGTTGAATGAACCTCTCCTCTGTCTAGGTGCCGGGGCCTAAAAATATCTGACAGTGGCATGTTCCAGTGTTGGGTGACGTGAAGCATGATTCTCTGCTATGACTTGAAAACTGATTCTCTGCTGACATGAAGCCTGAATCTCTGTTATGGGACCTCTCTCCTCTGCCTGGGTGCCGGGGCCTAAATATCTGACAATGGACTGTGACAGTGGTGGGTGACGTGAAGCATGATTCTCTGCTATGACATGAAGACTGATTCTCTGCTGACATGAAGCCTGAATTTCTGTTATTGGACCTCTCTCCTCTGCCTGGGTGCCTGGGCCTAAATATCTGACAATGGACTGTTCCAGTGTTGGGTGACGTGAAGCCTGATACTCTGATATGACATGAAGACTGATTCTCTGCTGACATGAAGCCAGATTCTCTGTTATGGGACCTCTCTCCTCTGCCTGGGTGCCAGGGCCTAAATATCTGACAATGGACTGTTACAGTGGTGGGTGACGTGAAGCATGATTCTCTGCTATGACATGAAGACTGATTCTCTGCTGACATGAAGCCAGATTCTCTGTTATGGGACCTCTCTCCTCTGCCTGGGTGCCAGGGCCTAAATATCTGACAATGGACTGTTCCAGTGTTGGGTGACGTGAAGCATGATTCTCTGCTATGACATGAAGACTGATTCTCTGCTGACATGAAGCCAGATTCTCTGTTATGGGACCTCTCTCCTTTGCCGGGGTGCCGGGGCCTAAATATCTGACAATGAACTGTTCCAGTGTTGGGTGACGTGAAGCATGATTCTCTGCTATGACATTAAGACTGATTTTCTGCTGACATGAAGCCAGATTCTCTGTTATAGGACCTCTCTCCTCTGCCTGGGTGTCAGGGCCTAAATATCTGACAACGGACTGTTACAGTCATGGGTGATGCGAAGCATGATTCTCTGCTATGACATGAAGACTGATTCTCTGCTGACATGAAGCCTGAATCTCTGTTATGGGACCTCTCTCCTCTGCCTGGGTGCCGGGGCCTAAATATCTGACAATGGACTGTTACAGTGGTGGGTGATGCGAAGCATGATTCTCTGCTATGACATGAAGACTGATTCTCTGCTGACATGAAGCCTGAATGTCTGTTATGGGACCTCTCTCCTCTGCCTGGGTGCCGGGGCCTAAATATCTGACAATGGACTGTTACAGTGGTGGGTGACGTGAAGCATGATTCTCTGCTATGACATGAAGACTGATTCTCTGCTGACATGAAGCCAGATTCTCTGTTATGGGTCCTCTCTCCTCTGCCTGGGTGCCTGGGCCTAAATATCTGACAATGGACTGTTACAGTGGTGGGTGATGTGAAGCATGATTCTCTGCTATGACATGAAGACTGATTCTCTGCTGACATGAAGCCTGAATCTCTGTTATGGGACCTCTCTCCTCTGCCTGGGTTCCTGGGCCTAAATATCTGACAATGGACTGTTACAGTGGTGGGTGATGTGAAGCATGATTCTCTGCTATGACATGAAGACTGATTCTCTGCTGACATGAAGCCTGAATCTCTGTTATGGGACCTCTCTCCTCTGCCTGGGTGCCGGGGCCTAAATATCTGACAATGGACTGTTACAGTGGTGGGTGATGCGAAGCATGATTCTCTGCTATGACATGAAGACTGATTCTCTGCTGACATGAAGCCTGAATGTCTGTTATGGGACCTCTCTCCTCTGCCTGGGTGCCGGGGCCTAAATATCTGACAATGGACTGTTACAGTGGTGGGTGACGTGAAGCATGATTCTCTGCTATGACATGAAGACTGATTCTCTGCTGACATGAAGCCAGATTCTCTGTTATGGGTCCTCTCTCCTCTGCCTGGGTGCCTGGGCCTAAATATCTGACAATGGACTGTTACAGTGGTGGGTGATGTGAAGCATGATTCTCTGCTATGACATGAAGACTGATTCTCTGCTGACATGAAGCCTGAATCTCTGTTATGGGACCTCTCTCCTCTGCCTGGGTGCCGGGGCCTAAATATCTGACAATGGACTGTTCCAGTTGTGGGTGACGTGAAGCCTGATTCTCTGCTATGACATGAAGACTGATTCTCTGCTGACATGAAGCCTGAATGTCTGTTATGGGACCTCTCTCCTCTGTCTGGGTGCCGGGGCCTAAATATCTGACAATGGACGGTTCCAGTGGTGGGTGACGTGAAGACTGATTCTCTGCTATGACATGAAGACTGATTCTCTGCTGACATGAAGCCTGAATCTCTGTTATGGGACCTCTCTCCTCTGCCTGGGTGCCGGGGCCTAAATATCTGACAATGGACTGTTCCAGTGGTGGGTGACATGAAGCATGATTCTCTGCTATGACATGAAGACTGATTCTCTGCTGACATGAAGCCTGAATGTCTGTTATGGGACCTCTCTCCTCTGTCTGGGTGCCGGGGCCTAAATATCTGACAATAGACTGTTCCAGTGGTGGGTGACGTGAAGCCTGATTCTCTGCTATGACATGAAGACCAATTCTCTGCTGACATGAAGCCAGATTCTCTGTTACGGGACCTCTCTCCTCTGCCTGGGTGCCAGGGCCTAAATATCTGACAATGGACTGTTCCAGTGGTGGGTGACGTGAAGCCTGATTCTCTGCTATGACATGAAGACTGATTCTCTGCTGACATGAAGCCTGAATCTCTGTTACGGGACCTCTCTCCTCTGCCTGGGTGCCGGGGCCGAAATATCTGACAATGGACTGTTTCAGTGGTGGGTGACGTGAAGCCTGATTCTCTGCTATGACATGAAGACTGATTCTCTGCTGACATGAAGCCAGATTCTCTTTTATGGGACCTCTCTCCTCTGCCTGGGTGCCAGGGCCTAAATATCTGACAATGGACTGTTACAGTGGTGGGTGATGCGAAGCATGATTCTCTGCTATGACATGAAGACTGATTCTCTGCTGACATGAAGCCAGATTCTCTGCTATGGGGCCTCTCTCCAATTGATATTGGTTATTTTTTATTTATTTTATTTTTATTTTTATTCATTTCCCTATCCGCATTTGTTTGCAGGGGATTTAACTACATTTTGCTGCCTTTTGCAGCCCTCTAGCCCTTTCCTGGGCTGTTTTACAGCCTTTTTAGTGCCGAAAAGTTCGGGTCCCCATTGACTTCAATGGGATTCGGGTTCAGGACGAAGTTCGGGTCGGGTTCGGATCCCGAACCCGAACATTTCCGGGAAGTTCGGCCGAACTTCTCGAACCCGAACATCCAGGTGTTCGCTCAACTCTAATGATGATATGTAGTTTCTTCGTCGCATACCTCTTTATATCTTCGCCCTCCAGATGAAGTGAATACAGTACCCCTTAATGACAATGTAGTGTAACTAGCTGCCTAATGGTCCCCCCTCCCTCTTATAGCAGTCCCTAACGGATGTTTAGTGGGACACTGGTGTGTGGAGTTTCAGTATAGACCTGTTGATCTAAATGTGCATGATCAGCCGGAAAATGACCCCAATTGAAAGTAGGTCAGGTTACGCACTATAAATGCATGGCTGACTGTATATGGATTTACAGTAGAGTGCGACAATGAATGACTAATCTACTAACAATTTTGTCGACACCCTATCTGTGAACTAGTGGGTATAGCACTAATTTCCCACTCTGCACTAAAAAGTGTTGAAATAGACAGGGGTACAGGCACGTATATATATTTGTGTACCTTCCCCCTAAGGAGTATAGGAATTAGAGTTTGAATTAGCGGACCACATATGCTTTATTCCGCTATACATGCAGTACTTATAATTTACTTTTACTCCAATATATAAATCAAACCCAAAATATCACGTATGGAAAAATACCATGAACTCCTATAAATATACTAGGCACCACACGAAATAATAGACAAATAACTTTATTGATGAACATACATTGTATAAATACTAAAAACATATATTCAAGAAGTGTAAGAATGTGAGTAAAAAGATCCCTCCAACAACGGGGCTAAGTGCAAATCAATAATCCAGCTCAGCAGCCCTAGTGGTATAATGCCACAGGCCCATAGTATTGCAAGTAAACGGTACCAAAAGGCATCCATGACCTACATGTCACTAGGCAAGAAATCCCACTTATTAAACCTGACAGGGCACACCTGTGAAGTGAAAACCATTTCAGGTGACTACCTCTTGAAGCTCATCAAGAGAATGCCAAGAGTGTGCAAAGCAGTAATCAAAGCAAAAGGTGGCTACTTTGAAGAACCTAGAATATGACATATTTTCAGTTGTTTCACACTTTTTTGTTATGTATATAATTCCACATGTGTTAATTCATAGTTTGATGCCTTCAGTGTGAATCTACAATTTTCATAGTCATGAAAATAAAGAAAACTCTTTGAATGAGAAGGTGTGTCCAAACTTTTGGTCTGTACTGTATATCCCCACAATCTGCCTGTCTCTGTATGTGAGAAATAAAGATAAATTCACCCATTTTTTATTAACATTTATTAATAAAGTTCTTTTTTTATTTTTATCTTAACCGTCCTTCAGGCAGTGAGACTCCCTAAAATAGTACGGTAAACACTGAACATAACTTTCCGTGTATTGTCTCCTGCTCAGGAATTCTCCATTCACCCAGGTCTTGATCTTATAAGTTAATGACAAGACTAGTGAGAGAATACATTTTTTTCTGTTCTACTTTTGGGTGGGCTTATCATGGTCTACAGCTCGCATTATAAACATACTCTTCTTACAAAGACAGCGGGTTTATATACTGCCTCAGTATACAGTTCCTTTTATCCTTTCTTTCCTTTTCTACCACTCACCTATTCATCCAACAAAAAATAGAGGGAGGTAGTCGTCTGGTTTGCTATTCCAGCGCTGATGTCTCACATCACTTACGGGTGATATACTAGTTATCTCTATTACCATGATAGTTGTATGTTAACTACCAAACCCTCTTTGGTAGCCTTTGATCTCCCACTATTACACATATACATAAAAAACTCATTACAAGCGTAAAACCCAAGTGCTCACATAATGCACTGCTATTGATTGGTCTAACAGTCTACAGACATCTGATATCTGGAGCTTTTCAGAGCTCATCCATTTATGATGCTTGGTAATTCTGGTGCTTTACTGCTTTTCACTGCAGTAATTGTAGAGGCTACATCTTGGTGGCATACAATATAACTACCAGTGTATACCAGCTTAGCTTCACCAGTATTTTTCCATTGTGCAATTCCTGCTCCTCTCTATCTTCTGCGTGTAATTAGGTAAATCTTCAGTGCCCATTTTGTTGTACGCTATAAATATAGGATCCTGATACTAGGCAATTTGTTGTGTAGAAGTTGGACAATGGTTCCTCGAATAGTAAGAACCTGTTAACACAATCTTCTGAGACAACAAGGCTGCAGAAGCTTTATATTGACTCTACCAATCGTCCCTTGCTGAAAACCCTAATTAGGAATTTAATTTAAAAAAATATCTGCAATCATTTGTTCTTTTTCATTTTCAGATCTTTTTATTTTAGAATCAAATCATAAATACTGTAAATCTATGTCTTTGAGCTGCTAATTATGTTAGCTTTACAAATATATTGAGCTGTTTATTAGTCATTTTGGTAGCATATTTTGGATGGTCGTGTGGCTCGTGAGGCAAAACTGCAGTTCAAAAGGGTGCAGATGGTGGAACTGATTGATCTAATAGATTCGACATTTAAATTTTGCCATCAATATTCATTTGGTGCTGGTCTAGCCTTTGTGAACCCCACCGATCTCTAGGACAAAGTGCAATTGTGCAAAACATTATGCAACTTAGGCTGGGTTCACATTGTGTTTTAACCCCCACCATGTACACCATGTAAATCACATGCACACCAAACTGGCGATAAAGTGCAAAAGTGATTTATTGGCTCATGACAAAAAAGACAGCAGCAATGTTTCAGTTCTATCACAGGACATTTTTCAGCATGAACAATACTGACAATCCATGAAATTTATACCATGTGTATAAGTGATGATATCACCAAACATTAGCATAATTAATGACATAAAATCAAACCCCTCCCTCAAATAATAATGTAAACATGATTAAAATGAGACCCTTAGATTCCACGGTGTATAAAATAGTAAATGTGATTAAATGTGTAGAAAAAGAGATGGATAAAATCACAGCCACATTAAATAAAATTTAAACTGCGCAGGTGAGCGGCTGCGCAGCAATTATTGTGCCCCTGCTCACAAGTTTAATTAGTCCTCTCAGCGGCCAATCACCCTGCTTGCAAAAAATGGTGATGGATCATGTGATGGACCATGTGATGAGCGCAGTGATGTCATCAAAGGTCCTTTTCCTACTGCACAGCAAAGATGAAGACAGAAGAGAAGACGGGCTGCGCGAACAAGTGGATTAAGGTGAGTTAAATTTTTTTGTATTTTTTTTTTTAATTAACCCCTCCAGCCCTATTTTACTAAGCATTATGTATTAAGAATGCTATTATTTTCCCTTATAACCATGTTATAAGGGAAAATAATACAATCTGCACAACACCTAAAGTTCGGGTTTGGGTACTAAACATGCTGATTCTTCTCACGCGTGTGCAAAACGCATTAAAATGTTTTGCATTTGCGCTGAAAAATCACGCATTTTCCCGCGACGCACCCACATCTTATCCGGCCCAAAACCATGACGCCCGTGTGAAAGAGGCCTAAGTCTGACTTCTTTAGAACTTCCTCCTGTGCGGCTCAGCTGGGGCGCCACCTACCACATATTCCGCCTTCTTTTTCTGACCGAAGAGGAGGAATACCAGTGCACAAGGAGAGGTAACGTGGAGGCGGCGTTGGTGGCGGCGCCATCTTAGAATCTAGACTCCGTCCTGAGACTGAGGGCTGCCCGCTGCGCCTGCTACATAAGTATGCTTTGGTCAGACGTGGGGGGCATGCTGCTGCAGAACACAAGGGGTGAAACCACTGGTAGGAACACACCATCCCATCCCAGTGATAGTCTATCACTGGGATCATGTGTTCCTTCCAGTGGTTTAACCCCTTGTGTTCTGCAGCAGCATGCCCTCCACCTATGTACAGCCTATACCTATACAGTCTACACCTACGTACAGCCTATACCTATACAGTCTGCACCTATGTACAGCCTATACCTATATACAGTCTACAACTATATACTGCCTATACCTATATAAAGCCTATATCTATATACAGTCTACACCTATATACAGCATATATATAGCCTATACCCATATACAGTCTTCACCTATGTACAGCCTATACCTATATACAGCCTACACCTATATGCAACCTATATCTATATACAGTCTATACCTATATACAGACTATGCCTACAGTGGATATAAAAAGTCTACACACCCCTGTTAAAATGTCAGGTTTCTGTGCTCTAAAAATAAATCATTTTAGAGCTTTTTCCACCTTTAATGTGACCTATAAACTGTACCACTCAATTGAAAAACAAACTGAAATCTTTTAGGTGGAGAGAAGAAAATAATACAAACTAAAATAATGTGGTTGCATAAGTGTGCACACCCTCTTATAAATGGGGATGTAGCTGTGTTCAGAATTAAGCAATCACATTCAAAATCATGTTAAAAAGGAGTCAGCATAGACCTGCCATCATTTAAAGGGCCTCTGATTAACCCCAGATAAAGTTCAGCTGCTCTAGCTGGTCTTTCCTGAAATTTTCTTAGTCGCATCCCACAGCAAAAGCCATGGTCCACAGAGAGCTTTCAAAGCATCAGAGGGATCTCATTGTTAAAAGGTATCAGTCAGGAGAAGGGTACAAAAGTATTTCCAAGGCATTACATATACCATGGAACACAGTGAAGACAGTCATCATCAAACTGAGAAAATATGGCACAACAGTGACATTACCAAGAACTGGACGTCCCTCCAAAATTGATGAAAAGATGAGAAAACTGGTCTAGTAGGCTACCAAGAGGCCTACAGCAACAATAAAGGAGCTGCAAGAATATCTGGCAAGTACTGGCTGTGTGGCACAGGTGTGCCCTGTGAAAGGCCCTCACCAGGCGGCTAGCACTAACATCAGAAGCCGGAATCCACATTCTTTCCTCGGGACCATATCCCTTCCAGTGCACTAGGTACTGGAGGGAACCCCGAAGAACACGTGAGTCGAGAATCCTAGAGATCTCAAACTCTAAATTTCCATCCTCCAGGACAGGAGGAGCTGGCAATGGAGATGGTTCCACAGGATCCACATATTTCTTCACTAAGGAGCTGTGAAACACACTATGGATCTTCCAGGTCTGCGAAAGATCCAGACAGAACGCCACCGGGTTGACCACAGCAGAGATTTTGTAAGGGCCAATAAATCTTGGACCCAGTTTCCAAGATTTAGTCATATTTAGGACTTAACCTGGGTAAGGTATTATAACAACTGTATTAACTAATTCCAATCTAGGCAGTAAGACCTATCTTGACCCAGGTGTAGTTTAAAACTTCACTTTTATTACTAAATATACTAAAACCTAAATATAAGTAGATAGGTAAGTGAATTGCTTATCTTTATTAGTTATTCCTACAAACCAAAAAACCTAAAGTTAAAATTACAGTCCCCACTTCAACAGGAATTTGAGGTAATAAACAATGAGAACCAAACGGGAGGGTGCACTATACCTGTGGGACAATATATCAGAGCCCACAGGAATTGCTCTGATGACCCAGGTTTCACAAGGGAGTGCAAAACATTATATGAACGCTTTAGGGCTAGGGGTTACCCCAAAAAAGTTTTCGATAAAGCCTATGCTAGGGCAAGCAACACCAATCGGATGGAACTATTAAAAACTAAGCCCAAAAAAAACACTGAACAGGTAGTCAGATATATTGGAACCTTTGATGCCCAAAATAATCAAATCTATCATATTTTGAACAAACACTGGCATGTCCTCTGGACGGACAATGACCTGAGGGCAGTGATTACCAAGAAACCCAGTGTTAAATACCGTAGAGGTAAAAACCTCAAGGACACCTTGGTCCATAGTTTCTACCATCCTACACCGCCTAATACTACCTGGCTTACATCAAAAGTGTGGAGATTGCGTCTTCTGCCCTCTTGTGAAGAGATGCAAATCATTTGTTAACCCTGTGGATGAGAAGGAATACAACATAAGACAATATATTAATTGTAAGACCAAAGGCATTGTATATGCCATTCAATGCTTGTGCCCTAAAATCTATGTTGGAAAGACGTCTCAGGAGTTTAGGAGGAGAATCTCACAACACCTTAGTAGTATTAACACCAAAGCTGACACTTCAATCTCCAGACACGTCAGGGTCCACCATGGTGGTGACCATAAGGCATTAAAATTTTGGGGAATTTGTAAGAAAACTCTAGGTGCTAGAAGAGGAGATTTGCACGCCATCCTTTTACAGGAAGAGACCAGGTGGATTTATAGGCTTGATAGCCTCAGCCCCAAAGGTCTCAATGAAGGTTTTGCCTTCACAGCCTTTCTTTAAGAGTGAGGAAGAGGTACCATTCTATGTTGGTTTTTCAATTATTGCATTCTCTTTTTTACTTTTTGCTCAGTGTCTTATTAAGTGTTCATATTGACACGTTTCAAGCTATTGGATTATTATCCTACAGTCCCGGAAATCTTGGGGTGCCACAAAGACGGTATCAATTAATAATTTTTTCTGAGGGTGCTTTTAGACCATATAGGGAGTTTACTGTCCTATAAAATAGTCATATGCATCGGCGTTACCATTGCTAGTTGTCACGACCCCTGGTCTTGGTCGTGACTCCTTGGGTGCCGCATGCTGTTGCCCGCGGTTTTCCGTTGTCAACCGCAGCTGGGAGCACTTCGTTGTTGCCTCAGGTGCGGTTGCCGCAGACAATAGGCATGCGTGTGGTTGCCCTTGACAACGTGTTTTTATGTGCACTCCCTTTGTCGTTTTGTGGTGCACGAGGTTATGTGTTGTTTGCACCTGGACTCCTCCCTTCACCTGCGGTTGTCCGCGGCAACGTCTGGTGATGTTTGCATGCTGTGGAAGTGTCTTGGCCTGTTGGCTGTTCTGGAGGACACGGTTGCCACGCATGCCGTTGCCGTCGGAGACAGGTGAGTGAGGTTGTGTGCTTTCCCCTTTATGTGAGTTTCCCTTCTGTGGTGCTGGAAGGGTTAATTCCCTTCCCAGTGTGTGTGTGATGTCACTGGGTGTGTTCTGACCGTTGGGTGTGGCCTCTTGGCCTATAAAGCCTCAGTCCCTGGCTGGGTTTAGTAGGTTGCTCTCAGCCATGCTGGCTGGAGCAGCCTCCTGTCTCCTCCATCTGCCTGGTGGGGACCATCCTTCTGGTCATAAACCTTTGTCAGTAAATTCTATGTTTCACAGGGTTATTTAGGTGTGAATGGGATTGTGTTATTGCAGCCTATGGTCCAGGGTTCCTGTGTGATGTCTGGTGTGTGCTGTGTCCGTTGTTGTCTTGTACTTACAGCACCTGCACATGGGTTCCTGGTTGTGTTGTCTGTGGCAGGTAAGTGATGAGTTGTTTCCATTTGCCTGCCACTGCCATAGCTGTTTTTGTATCCCCCTGTGTTGCTTGGCCGTTGGGACTCCTGCTCCTCCGTGTCTAGGAGGAGCAGGTCGTCTTACTCTGTCCCCTAGTTCAGGGCCGACTTGAGGGCTCGTAGGGACTTTTAGGTTCCGGCGTATGAGCCCTCCTACCACCAAGGTCGGCTCATACTGACAGGAGACAGGGTCAGCGTTAGGGACGCAATAGGAGGTGACCTGCTCCCTAACTCTGTGGTCCCGGCCAAGGGGTAACCCTATCATCTCCTGGCACCTGCACGGCTGGGGGTTTCCCCCACCGCCAGCTGTGACAGTATGACCAGAAGGATGGTCCCCACCAGGCAGATGGAGGAGACAGGAGGCTGCTCCAGCCAGCATGGCTGAGAGCAACCTACTGAACCCAGCCAGGGACTGAGGCTTTATAGGCCAAGAGGCCACACCCAACGGTCAGAACACACCCAGTGACATCACACACACACTGGGAAGGGAATTAACCCTTCCAGCACCACAGAAGGGAAACTCACATAAAGGGGAAAGCACACAACCTCACTCACCTGTCTCCGACGGCAACGGCATGCGTGGCAACCGTGTCCTCCAGAACAGCCAACAGGCTGAGACACTTCCACAGCATGCAAACATCACCAGACGTTGCCGAGGACAACCGCAGGTGAAGGGAGGAGTCCAGGTGCAAACAACACATAACCTCGTGCACCACAAAACGACAAAGGGAGTGCACATAAAAACACGTTGTCAAGGGCAACCACACGCATGCCTATTGTCTGCGGCAACCGCACCTGAGGCAACAACGAAGTGCTCCCAGCTGCGGTTGACAACGGAAAACCGCGGGCAACAGCATGCGGCACCCAAGGAGTCACGACCATGACCAGGGGTCGTGACACTAGTAAGATCAAGGGTCTTGAATAGGGATGAGCGAACTCGAACTGTATAGTTCGGGTTCGTACCGAATTTTGGGGTGTCCGTGACACGGACCCGAACCCGGACATTTTCGTAAAAGTCCGGGTTCGGGTTCGGTGTTCGTCGCTTTCTTCGCGCTTTTGTGACGCTTTCTTGGCGCTTTTTGAAAGGCTGCAAAGCAGCCAATCAACAAGCGTCATACTACTTGCCCCAAGAGGCCATCACAGCCATGCCTACTATTGGCATGGCTGTGATTGGCCAGAGCACCATGTGACCCAGCCTCTATTTAAGCTGGAGTCACATAGCGCCGCCCGTCACTCTGCTCTGATTAGCGTAGGGAGAGGTTGCGGCTGCGACAGTAGGGCGAGATTAGGCAGATTAACTCCTCCAAAGGACTTGATTAACTGATCGATCTGCAGCTGTGGATCATTGAGCTGCTGATCCTCAATTGCTCACTGTTTTTAGGCTGCACAGACCGTTTGTCAGTCTCATTTTTCTGGGGTGATCGGCGGCCATTTTGTGTCTTGTGGTGCGCCAGCACAAGCTGCGACCAAGTGCATTTAACCCTCAATGGTGTGGTTGTTTTTTGGCTAAAGCCTACATCAGGGTGAAGCTGTCACACCAAGTGCATTTAACCAGCAATAGTCTGTTCATTTTTTGGCCATATACAAAATCAGGGGCAAGCTGCGCCTGTCACCAAGTGCATTTAACCCTCAATGGTGTGGTTGTTTTTTGGCTAAAGCCTACATCAGGGTGAAGCTGTCACACCAAGTGCATTTAACCAGCAATAGTCTGTTCATTTTTTGGCCATATACAAAATCAGGGGCAAGCTGCGCCTGTCACCAAGTGCATTTAACCCTCAATGGTGTGGTTGTTTTTTGGCTAAAGCCTACATCAGGGTGAAGCTGTCACACCAAGTGCATTTAACCAGCAATAGTCTGTTCATTTTTTGGCCATATACAAAATCAGGGGCAAGCTGCGCCTGTCACCAAGTGCATTTAACCCTCAATGGTGTGGTTGTTTTTTGGCTAAAGCCTACATCAGGGTGAAGCTGTCACACCAAGTGCATTTAACCAGCAATAGTCTGTTCATTTTTTGGCCATATCCCAGTCTAATTCTGTCACTAAATCCATACCGGTCACCCAGCGCCTAAATACTAGGCCTCAAATTTATATCCAGCTAAATCTGTCCCTAGTGCTGTAGCTGGGCGAGTTATTTAGTGTCCGTTCAAGCACATTTCTTGTTCTGGGTTGAAATACAATTCCCAATTTAGCAATTTCATAATTTAGTGGTTCCTGCTATATCAGAGCTATTTGAAATCTATCCCAAAAAGGGTATATAATATTGAAGGTGCACATTGGGTCATTCAGAATAACTTCACACACACCCGCTACTGTGTATTTCCAAGTCTAATTCTGTCACTAAACCCATACCTGTCATTCAGCGCCTAAATACTAGGCCTCAAATTTAAATCCCTCTAAATCTCTCGTTACCCACCGCTGTACTGTTGTTGCTGGGCAAGATATTTAGTGTCCGTCAAAGCACATTTTTTGTTCTGGGTTGAAGTACAATTCCCAATTTAGCAATTTCATAATTTAGTGGTTTCTGCTATATCAGAGCTATTTGAAATCTATCCCTAAAAGGGTATATAATATTGAAGGTGCACATAGGGTCATTCAGAATAACTTCACACACACGCTTCTGTGCATTTCCAAGTCTAATTCTGTCACTAAATCCATACCGGTGACCCAGCGCCTAAATACTAGGCCTCAAATTTAAATCCCTCTAAATCTCTCGTTACCCACCACTGTACTGTTGTTGCTGGGCAAGATATTTAGTGTCCGTCAAAGCACATTTTTTGTTCTGGGTTGAAGTACAATTCCCAATTTAGCAATTTCATAATTTAGTGGTTTCTGCTATATCAGAGCTATTTGAAATCTATCCCTAAAAGGGTATATAATATTGAAGGTGCACATAGGGTCATTCAGAATAACTTCACACACACGCTTCTGTGCATTTCCAAGTCTAATTCTGTCACTAAATCCATACCGGTGACCCAGCGCCTAAATACTAGGCCTCAAATTTAAATCCCTCTAAATCTCTCGTTACCCACCGCTGTACTGTTGTTGCTGGGCAAGATATTTAGTGTCCGTCAAAGCACATTTTTTGTTCTGGGTTGAAGTACAATTCCCAATTTAGCAATTTCATAATTTAGTGGTTTCTGCTATATCAGAGCTATTTGAAATCTATCCCTAAAAGGGTATATAATATTGAAGGTGCACATAGGGTCATTCAGAATAACTTCACACACACGCTTCTGTGCATTTCCAAGTCTAATTCTGTCACTAAATCCATACCGGTGACCCAGCGCCTAAATACTAGGCCTCAAATTTAAATCCCTCTAAATCTCTCGTTACCCACCGCTGTACTGTTGTTGCTGGGCAAGATATTTAGTGTCCGTCAAAGCACATTTTTTGTTCTGGGTTGAAGTACAATTCCCAATTTAGCAATTTCATAATTTAGTGGTTCCTGCTATATCAGAGCTATTTGAAATCTATCCCAAAAAGGGTATATAATATTCAAGGTGCACATTGGGTCATTCAGAATAACTTCACACACACCCGCTACTGTGTATTTCCAAGTCTAATTCTGTCACTAAACCCATACCTGTCACCCAGCGCCTAAATACTAGGCCTCAAATTTAAATCCCTCTAAATCTCTCGTTACCCACCGCTGTACTGTTGTTGCTGGGCAAGATATTTAGTGTCCGTCAAAGCACATTTTTTGTTCTGGGTTGAAGTACAATTCCCAATTTAGCAATTTCATAATTTAGTGGTTTCTGCTATATCAGAGCTATTTGAAATCTATCCCTAAAAGGGTATATAATATTGAAGGTGCACATAGGGTCATTCAGAATAACTTCACACACACGCTTCTGTGCATTTCCAAGTCTAATTCTGTCACTAAATCCATACCGGTGACCCAGCGCCTAAATACTAGGCCTCAAATTTAAATCCCTCTAAATCTCTCGTTACCCACCGCTGTACTGTTGTTGCTGGGCAAGATATTTAGTGTCCGTCAAAGCACATTTTTTGTTCTGGGTTGAAGTACAATTCCCAATTTAGCAATTTCATAATTTAGTGGTTCCTGCTATATCAGAGCTATTTGAAATCTATCCCAAAAAGGGTATATAATATTGAAGGTGCACATTGGGTCATTCAGAATAACTTCACACACACCCGCTACTGTGTATTTCCAAGTCTAATTCTGTCACTAAACCCATACCTGTCACCCAGCGCCTAAATACTAGGCCTCAAATTTAAATCCCTCTAAATCTCTCGTTACCGCTGTCCTGTTGTAGCTGGGAAAGTTATTTAGTGCCCGTCAAAGCACATTTTTTGTTCTGGGTTGAAGTACAATTCCCAATTTAGCAATTTCATAATTTAGTGGTTCCTGCTATATCAGAGCTATTTGAAATCTATCCCAAAAAGGGTATATAATATTCAAGGTGCACATTGGGTCATTCAGAATAACTTCACACACACGCTTCTGTGCATTTCCAAGTCTAATTCTGTCACTAAATCCATACTGGTCACCCAGCGCCTAAATACTAGGCCTCAAATTTATATCCCGCTGAATTTGAATACAATACATTGGGCCAAATAATATATTTGTTGTTGTGGTGAACCATAACAATGAGAAAAACATCTAGTAAGGGACGCGGACGTGGACATGGTCGTGGTGGTGTTAGTGGACCCTCTGGTGCTGGGAGAGGACGTGGCCGTTCTGCCACATCCACACGTCCTAGTGTACCAACTACCTCAGGTCCCAGTAGCCGCCAGAATTTACAGCGATATATGGTGGGGCCCAATGCCGTTCTAAGGATGGTAAGGCCTGAGCAGGTACAGGCATTAGTCAATTGGGTGGCCGACAGTGGATCCAGCACGTTCACATTATCTCCCACCCAGTCTTCTGCAGAAAGCGCACAGATGGCGCCTGAAAACCAACCCCATCAGTCTGTCACATCACCCCCATGCATACCAGGGAAACTGTCTCAGCCTCAAGTTATGCAGCAGTCTCTTATGCTGTTTGAAGACTCCGCTGGCAGGGTTTCCCAAGGGCATCCACCTAGCCCTTCCCCAGCGGTGAAAGACATAGAATGCACTGACGCACAACCACTTATGTTTCCTGATGATGAGGACATGGGAATACCACCTCAGCATGTCTCTGATGATGACGAAACACAGGTGCCAACTGCTGCGTCTTTCTGCAGTGTGCAGACTGAACAGGAGGTCAGGGATCAAGACTGGGTGGAAGACGATGCAGGGGACGATGAGGTCCTAGACCCCACATGGAATGAAGGTCGTGCCACTGACTTTCACAGTTCGGAGGAAGAGGCAGTGGTGAGACCGAGCCAACAGCGTAGCAAAAGAGGGAGCAGTGGGCAAAAGCAGAACACCCGCCGCCAAGAGACTCCGCCTGCTACTGACCGCCGCCATCTGGGACCGAGCACCCCAAAGGCAGCTTCAAGGAGTTCCCTGGCATGGCACTTCTTCAAACAATGTGCTGACGACAAGACCCGAGTGGTTTGCACGCTGTGCCATCAGAGCCTGAAGCGAGGCATTAACGTTCTGAACCTGAGCACAACCTGCATGACCAGGCACCTGCATGCAAAGCATGAACTGCAGTGGAGTAAACACCTTAAAACCAAGGAAGTCACTCAGGCTCCCCCTGCTACCTCTTCTGCTGCTGCCGCCTCGGCCTATTCTGCTGCTGCCGCCTCGGCCTCTTCCTCCGCCTCTGGAGGAACGTTGGCACCTGCCGCCCAGCAAACAGGGGATGTACCACCAACACCACCACCACCACCTCCGTCACCAAGCGTCTCAACCATGTCACACGCCAGCGTTCAGCTCTCCATCTCACAAACATTTGATAGAAAGCGTAAATTCCCACCTAGCCACCCTCGATCCCTGGCCCTGAATGCCAGCATTTCTAAACTACTGGCCTATGAAATGCTGTCATTTAGGCTGGTGGACACAGACAGCTTCAAACAGCTCATGTCGCTTGCTGTCCCACAGTATGTTGTTCCCAGCCGGCACTACTTCTCCAAGAGAGCCGTGCCTTCCCTGCACAACCAAGTATCCGATAAAATCAAGTGTGCACTGCGCAACGCCATCTGTAGCAAGGTCCACCTAACCACAGATACGTGGACCAGTAAGCACGGCCAGGGACGCTATATCTCCCTAACTGCACACTGGGTAAATGTAGTGGCAGCTGGGCCCCAGGCGGAGAGCTGTTTGGCGCACGTCCTGCCGCCGCCAAGGATCGCAGGGCAACATTCTTTGCCTCCTGTTGCCACCTCCTCCTTCTCGGCTTCCTCCTCCTCTTCTTCCACCTGCTCATCCAGTCAGCCACACACCTTCACCACCAACTTCAGCACAGCCCGGGGTAAACGTCAGCAGGCCATTCTGAAACTCATATGTTTGGGGGACAGGCCCCACACCGCACAGGAGTTGTGGCGGGGTATTGAACAACAGACCGACGAGTGGTTGCTGCCGGTGAGCCTCAAGCCCGGCCTGGTGGTGTGTGATAATGGGCGAAATCTCGTTGCAGCTCTGGGACTAGCCAATTTGACGCACATCCCTTGCTTGGCGCATGTGCTGAATTTGGTGGTGCAGAAGTTCATTCACAACTACCCCGACATGTCAGAGCTGCTGCATAAAGTGCGGGCCGTCTGTTCGCGCTTCCGGCGTTCACATCCTGCCGCTGCTCGCCTGTCTGCGCTACAGCGTAACTTCGGCCTTCCCGCTCACCGCCTCATATGCGACGTGCCCACCAGGTGGAACTCCACCTTGCACATGCTGGACAGACTGTGCGAGCAGCAGCAGGCCATAGTGGAGTTTCAGCTGCAGCACGCACGGGTCAGTCGCACTACAGAACAGCACCACTTCACCACCAATGACTGGGCCTCCATGCGAGACCTGTGTGCCCTGTTGCGCTGTTTCGAGTACTCCACCAACATGGCCAGTGGCGATGACACCGTTATCAGCGTTACAATACCACTTCTATGTCTCCTTGAGAAAACACTTAGGGCGATGATGGAACAGGAGGTGGCCCAGGAGGAGGAGGAGGAGGATGAGGAAGAGGGGTCATTTTTAGCACTTTCAGGCCAGTCTCTTCGAAGTGACTCAGAGGGAGGTTTTTTGCAACAGCAGAGGCCAGGTACAAATGTGGCCAGCCAGGGCCCACTACTGGAGGACGAGGAGGACGAGGATGAGGAGGAGGTGGAGGAGGATGAGGATGAAGCATGGTCACAGCGGGGTGGCACCCAACGCAGCTCGGGTCCATCACTGGTGCGTGGCTGGGGGGAAAGGCAGGACGATGACGATACGCCTCCCACAGAGGACAGCTTGTCCTTACCCCTGGGCAGCCTGGCACACATGAGCGACTACATGCTGCAGTGCCTGCGCAACGACAGCAGAGTTGCCCACATTTTAACCTGTGCGGACTACTGGGTTGCCACCCTGCTGGATCCACGCTACAAAGACAATGTGCCCACCTTACTTCCTGCACTGGAGCGTGATAGGAAGATGCGCGAGTACAAGCGCACGTTGGTAGACGCGCTACTGAGAGCATTCCCAAATGTCACAGGGGAACAAGTGGAAGCCCAAGGCCAAGGCAGAGGAGGAGCAAGAGGTCGCCAAGGCAGCTGTGTCACGGCCAGCTCCTCTGAGGGCAGGGTTAGCATGGCAGAGATGTGGAAAACTTTTGTCAACACGCCACAGCTAACTGCACCACCACCTGATACGCAACGTGTTAGCAGGAGGCAACATTTCACTAACATGGTGGAACAGTACGTGTGCACACCCCTCCACGTACTGACTGATGGTTCGGCCCCATTCAACTTCTGGGTCTCTAAATTGTCCACGTGGCCAGAGCTAGCCTTTTATGCCTTGGAGGTGCTGGCCTGCCCGGCAGCCAGCGTTTTGTCTGAACGTGTATTCAGCACGGCAGGGGGCGTCATTACAGACAAACGCAGCCGCCTGTCTACAGCCAATGTGGACAAGCTGACGTTCATAAAAATGAACCAGGCATGGATCCCACAGGACCTGTCCGTCCCTTGTCCAGATTAGACATTAACTACCTCCCCATAACCATATATTATTGGACTCCAGGGCACTTCCTCATTCAATCCTATTTTTATTTTCATTTTACCATTATATTGCGATGCTACCCAAAGTTGAATGAACCTCTCCTCTGCCTGTGTGCTAGGCCTAAATATATGCCAATGGACTGTTGCAGTGGTGGCTGACATGAAGCCTGATTCTCTGCTATGACATGCAGACTAATTCTCTGCTGACATGAAGCCAGATTGTCTGTTACGGGACCTCTCTCCTCTGCCTGGGTGCTGGGCCTAAATTTATGACAATGGACTGTTGCAGTGGTGGCTGACGTGAAGCCTGATTCTCTGCTATGACATGCAGACTGATTCTCTGCTGACATGAAGCCAGATCGTCTGTTACGGGACCTCTCTGCTCTGCCTGTGTGCTAGGCCTAAATATATGCCAATGGACTGTTGCAGTGGTGGGTGACGTGAAGCCTCATTCTCTGCTATGACATGCAGACTAATTCTCTGCTGACATGAAGACAGATTCTCTGTTACGGGACCTCTCTCCTCTGCCTGTGTGTGTGCTGGGCCTAAATATATGCCAATGGACTGTTGCAGTGGTGGCTGACGTGAAGCCTCATTCTCTGCTATGACATGCAGACTGATTCTCTGCTGACATGAAGCCAGATTCTCTGTTACGGGACCTCTCTCCTCTGCCTGTGTGTGTGCTGGGCCTAAATATATGCCAATGGACTGTTGCAGTGGTGGCTGACGTGAAGCCTCATTCTCTGCTATGACATGCAGACTGATTCTCTGCTGACATGAAGCCAGATTCTCTGTTACGGGACCTCTCTCCTCTGCCTGTGTGTGTGCTGGGCCTAAATATATGCCAATGGACTGTTGCAGTGGTGGCTGACGTGAAGCCTCATTCTCTGCTATGACATGCAGACTGATTCTCTGCTGACATGAAGCCAGATTCTCTGTTACGGGACCTCTCTCCTCTGCCTGTGTGTGTGCTGGGCCTAAATATATGCCAATGGACTGTTGCAGTGGTGGCTGACGTGAAGCCTCATTCTCTGCTATGACATGCAGACTGATTCTCTGCTGACATGAAGCCAGATTCTCTGTTACGGGACCTCTCTCCTCTGCCTGTGTGCTAGGCCTAAATATATGCCAATGGACTGTTGCAGTGGTGGCTGACGTGAAGCCTCATTCTCTGCTATGACATGCAGACTAATTCTCTGCTGACATGAAGACAGATTCTCTGTTACGGGACCTCTCTCCTCTGCCTGGGTGCCGGGGCCTAAATATCTGAGAATGGACTGTTCCAGTGGTGGGTGACGGGAAGCCAGATTCTCTGCTATGGAACCTCTCTCCAATTGATTTTGGTTAATTTTTATTTATTTAATTTTTATTTTAATTAATTTCCCTATCCACATTTGTTTGCAGGGGATTTACCTACATGTTGCTGCCTTTTGCAGCCCTCTAGCCCTTTCCTGGGCTGTTTTACAGCCGTTTTAGTGCCGAAAAGTTCGGGTCCCCATTGACTTCAATGGGGTTCGGGTTCGGGACGAAGTTCGGATCGGGTTCGGATCCCGAACCCGAACATTTCCGGGATGTTCGGCCGAACTTCTCGAACCCGAACATCCAGGTGTTCGCTCAACTCTAGTCTTGAACCAATGGTCTAGAATCTTTAAATATGGCACGTACCTCCACTATGCCAGTGGTTCACCGCACAAATGGTAGATCCCTGTAGAATTATCATAATCCTTCTATTCACATATAGTCCTCTGACACTTCTTTTTGTGGGTCCCTCAAGACCCCATAGTGATACATCAGTATGTGCTAATAGTAATAAGGGTTAATAGTATTATTCGCATCTCATTCTTTATATATTCATATCTACATCTATATTCATATATCTATATACCATCTTAATTTTCTACAGGATATATTCCTGTATCATCTAAGAGGTCATTCACTTTCTGCACACATCTAACACCTAGTTACTGCTTAATAGTTGCACTTATGTTAATAATCCATAATAATAATAGGAATCATGATAGATAAATATAATAGGCACCTTGTCACATCTCACCCAGACTGTACCTATCATATTGATGGTCAAAGCACAGGCGAAATCTTCATCAGAGCAGTTGTTTCGCTTCCTATCTAGATGTATAAGTGCAGCTTTTACTGGTATATGTGAAGTGTGTGCGCATCACATTCTGGCGCAGCGCATGCGCATAGCTAATATTCGGGTCCGATCTAGTCTAAGAGTCCCTGCACCTTCCTGGGTAAAGTGTATGCTCATCTTATTTCAGCACAGCGCATGCGCATTGTTAAAACATGGGCCCGATTTAGCCTGTGTCTGCGCACCTTCCCAGTGTGCAGCGCCGTCCTGATGACGTAATCAGGAGGCGCCTTACACTGGTGTATGACCTGCCCTGATCTTTGTTTCTAGCAAAAGGTAATAGGCCAGCGCCTATGCATATCATTACTATGAGTGGATCATCACCCTGTCAATCAGTCATTAAAATATTTAACCCCCCAACTTGTGGCTACACCCATTGCTGCCCATTTCCCCTGAAGAAGCCAGAATTCTGGCGAAACATGTCGGGGGGCAGTTGTGGTTTTTAATGAGCAGTCTCTTGCTTCACAGTGAATAAACTGTGGTTAGTCCGCACGGACTAGCATTCAGTACTGTAATCAATCAGTTATGTTATACACCTACTAGTGCCTGACAATAGTTTGTGGTGCTTCTAGCCTTTCAGCTGACCTGCTGTGTGTATGGGAGCAAGTTGCTTTCCCTTGACAGTGGGGTGACGTCTTATTGGTCCCCTCTGCTTTACACTGCCAAACGGGCAGCAGTATAGAGCTAGTAATAGCCCCACAAACGGCGACACTGTGGAATTTTAGTGAGAAGGTGGGAGTCAGTGCACCCTCCCGTTTCCTTCTCATTGTTTATTACCTCAAATTCGTGTTGAAGTGGGGACTGTAATTTTAACTTTAGGTTTTTTGGTTTGTAGGAATAACTAATAAAGATAAGCAATTCACTTACCTATCTACTGTTATTTAGGTTTTAGTATATTTAGTAATAAAAGTGAAGTTTTAAACTACACCTGGGTCAAGATAGGTCTTACTGCCTAGATTGGCATTAGTTAATATAGTTTCCAAGATGGTACCTTGAGCTTAATGTTTTTAAAGGACAACCACACCGAGTTACCCACACACAGGTCTGGACCAGTCTTACGTCTCCTGTCAGCCATCCGTTTATATCTTTCACCCGTCTTTTCCAAATTAACTTGGATCTTCTGCCAGATAGATGACAAGGCGGAAGAGAATCTGTCCTCTTTTCGCATCCCAGAAGATCCAGTCCCTGAAAAAGTACCAAACTGTGGGTGAAAACCATATACGCCAAAAAATGGTGACTTATCAGTGGACTCCTGTCTATGGTTATTCAAGGCAGATTCGGCTAGAGACAAGAACGAGGACCAATCATCCTGGTTCTCGGCAACAAAACACCTCAAATAGGTCTCCAGGTTTTGATTAGTGCGCTCTGTCTGACCATACGACTGGTGATGAAAAGCCGAAGAGAAAGACAGTTGAATTCTCAGACTAGAGCAAAACGCCCTCCAAAGACTGGAAACAAATTGTGTCCCCCTATCAGACACCACATCAGGGGGAATGCCATGTAGTTTTACAATGTTATTGATAAAAACTAGAGTTGAGTGAACACCTGGATGTTCGGGTTCGAGAAGTTCGGCCGAACTTCCCGGAAATGTTCGAGTTCGGGATCCGAACCCGAGCCGAACTTCGTCCCGAACCCGAACCCCATTGAAGTCAATGGGGACCCAAACTTTTCGGCACTAAAACGGCTGTAAAACAGCCCAGGAAAGGGCTAGAGGGCTGCAAAAGGCAGCAACATGTAGGTAAATCCCCTGCAAACAAATGTGGATAGGGAAATGAATTAAAATAAAAATTAAATAAATAAAGAATAACCAAAATCAATTGGAGAGAGGTCCCATAGCAGAGAATCTGGCTTCCCGTCACCCACCACTGGAACAGTCCATTCTCAGATATTTAGGCCCCGGCACCCAGGCAGAGGAGAGAGGTCCCGTAACAGAGAATCTGGCTTCATGTCAGCAGCGAATCAGTCTTCATATCATAGCAGAGAATCAGGCTTCACGTCACCCACCACTGCAACAGTCCATTTTCATAAATTTAGGCCCAGCACCCAGGCAGAGGAGAGAGGTCCCGTAACAGAGGATCTGGCGTCATGTCAGCAGAGAATCAGTCTGCATGTCATAGCAGAGAATCAGGCTTCACGTCAGTCACCACTGCAACAGTCCATTGTCATAAATTTAGGCCCAGCACCCAGGCAGAGGAGAGAGGTCCCGTAACAGACAATCTGGCATCATGTCAGCAGAGAATTAGTCTGCATGTCATAGCAGAGAATGAGGCTTCACGTCAGCCACCACTGCAACAGTCCATTGGCATATATTTAGGCCCAGCACCCAGGCAGAGGAGAGAGGTCCCGTAACAGACAATCTGGCTTCATGCCAGCAGAGAATCAGTCTGCATGTCATAGCAGAGAATCAGGCTTCACGTCACCCACCACTGTAAGAGTCCATTTTCATATATTTAGGCCCAGCACCCAGGCAGAGGAGAGAGGTCCCGTAACAGACAATCTGGCTTCATGCCAGCAGAGAATCAGTCTGCATGTCATAGCAGAGAATCAGGCTTCACGTCACCCACCACTGTAAGAGTCCATTTTCATAAATTTAGGCCCAGCACCCAGGCAGAGGAGAGAGGTCCCGTAACAGACAATCTGGCTTCATGTCAGCAGAGAATCAGTCTGCATGTCATAGCAGAGAATGAGGCTTCACGTCAGCCACCACTGCAACAGTCCATTGTCAGATATTTAGGCCCCGGCACCCAGGCAGAGGAGAGAGGTCCCGTAACAGAGAATCTGTCTTCATGTCAGCAGAGAATTAGTCTGCATGTCATAGCAGAGAATCAGGCTTCACATCACCCAACATTGGAACAGTCCATTGGCATATATTTAGGCCCCGGCACCCAGACAGAGGAGAGGTTCATTCAACTTTGGGTAGCCTCGCAATATAATGGTAAAATGAAAATAAAAATAGGATTGAATGAGGAATTGCCCTGGAGTCCAATAATATATGGTTAAGGGGAGGTAGTTAATGTCTAATCTGGACAAGGGACGGACAGATCCTGTGGGATCCATGCCTGGTTCATTTTTATGAACGTCAGCTTGTCCACATTGGCTGTAGACAGGCGGCTGCGTTTGTCTGTAATGACGCCCCCTGCCGTGCTGAATACATGTTCAGACAAAACGCTGGCCGCCGGGCAGGCCAGCACCTCCAAGGCATAAAAGGCTAGCTCTGGCCACGTGGACAATTTAGAGACCCAGAAGTTGAATGGGGCCGAACCATCAGTCAGTACGTGGAGGGGTGTGCACACGTACTGTTCCACCATGTTAGTGAAATGTTGCCTCCTGCTAACACGTTGCGTATCAGGTGGTGGTGCAGTTAGCTGTGGCGTGTTGACAAAAGTTTTCCACATCTCTGCCATGCTAACCCTGCCCTCAGAGGAGCTGGCCGTGACACAGCTGCCTTGGCGACCTCTTGCTCCTCCTCTGCCTTGGCCTTGGGCTTCCACTTGTTCCCCTGTGACATTTGGGAATGCTCTCAGTAGCGCGTCTACCAACGTGCGCTTGTACTCGCGCATCTTCCTATCATGCTCCAGTGCAGGAAGTAAGGTGGGCACATTGTCTTTGTAATGTGGATCCAGCAGGGTGGCAACCCAGTAGTCCGCACAGGTTAAAATGTGGGCAACTCTGCTGTCGTTGCGCAGGCACTGCAGCATGTAGTCGCTCATGTGTGCCAGGCTGCCCAGGGGTAAGGACAAGCTGTCCTCTGTGGGAGGCGTATCGTCATTGTCCTGCCTTTCCCCCCAGCCACGCACCAGTGATGGACCCGAGCTGCGTTGGGTGCCACCCCGCTGTGACCATGCTTCATCCTCATCCTCCTCCACCTCCTCCTCATCCTCGTCCTCCTCGTCCTCCAGTAGTGGGCCATGGCTGGCCACATTTGTATCTGGCCTCTGCTGTTGCCAAAAACCTCCCTCTGAGTCACTTCTAAGAGACTGGCCTGAAAGTGCTAAAAATGACCCCTCTTCCTCCTCCTCCTCCTCCTCCTCCTGGGCCACCTCCTCTTCCATCATCGCCCTAAGTGTTTTCTCAAGGAGACATAGAAGTGGTATTGTAACGCTGATAACGGCGTCATCGCCACTGGCCATGTTGGTGGAGTACTCGAAACAGCGCAACAGGGCACACAGGTCTCGCATGGAGGCCCAGTCATTGGTGGTGAAGTGGTGCTGTTCTGTAGTGCGACTGACCCGTGCGTGCTGCAGCTGAAACTCCACTATGGCCTGCTGCTGCTCGCACAGTCTGTCCAGCATGTGCAAGGTGGAGTTCCACCTGGTGGGCACGTCGCATATGAGGCGGTGAGCGGGAAGGCCGAAGTTACGCTGTAGCGCAGACAGGCGAGCAGCAGCAGGATGTGAACGCCGGAAGCGCGAACAGACGGCCCGCACTTTATGCAGCAGCTCTGACATGTCGGGGTAGTTGTGAATGAACTTCTGCACCACCAAATTCAGCACATGCGCCAAGCAAGGGATGTGGGTCAAATTGGCTAGTCCCAGAGCTGCAACGAGATTTCGCCCATTATCACACACCACCAGGCCGGGCTTGAGGCTCACCGGCAGCAACCACTCGTCGGTCTGTTGTTCTATACCACGCCACAACTCCTGTGCGGTGTGGGGCCTGTCCCCCAAACATATGAGTTTCAGAATGGCCTGCTGATGTTTACCCCGGGCTGTACTGAAGTTGGTAGTGAAGGTGTGTGGCTGACTGGATGAGCAGATGGAAGAAGAGGAGGAGGAAGCCGAGAAGGAGGAGGTGGCAACAGGAGGCAAAGAATGTTGCCCTGCGATCCTTGGCGGCGGAAGGACGTGCACTAATTAGCTCTCCGCCTGGGGCCCAGCTGCCACTACATTTACCCAGTGTGCAGTTAGGGAGATATAGCGTCCCTGGCCGTGCTTACTGGTCCACGTATCTGTGGTTAGGTGGACCTTGCTACAGATGGCGTTGCGCAGTGCACACTTGATTTTATCGGATACTTGGTTGTGCAGGGGAGGCACGGCTCTCTTGGAGAAGTAGTGGCGGCTGGGAACAACATACTGTGGGACAGCAAGCGACAAGAGCTGTTTGAAGCTGTCTGTGTCCACCAGCCTAAATGACAGCATTTCATAGGCCAGTAGTTTAGAAATGCTGGCATTCAGGGCCAGAGATCGAGGGTGGCTAGGTGGGAATTTACGCTTTCTCTCAAATGTTTGTGAGATGGAGAGCTGAACGCTGCCGTGTGACATGGTTGAGATGCTTGGTGACGGAGGTGGTGGTGGTGTTGGTGGTACATCCCCTGTTTGCTGGGCGGCAGGTGCCAAAGTTCCTCCAGAGGCGGAGGAAGAGGCCGAGGCGGCAGCAGCAGAAGAGGCCGAGGCGGCAGCAGCAGAAGAGATAGCAGGGGGAGCCTGAGTGACTTCCTTGGTTTTAAGGTGTTTACTCCACTGCAGTTCATGCTTTGCATGCAGGTGCCTGGTCATGCAGGTTGTGCTCAGGTTCAGAACGTTAATGCCTCGCTTCAGGCTCTGATGGCACAGCGTGCAAATCACTTGGGTCTTGTCGTCAGCACATTGTTTGAAGAAGTGCCATGCCAGGGAACTCCTTGAAGCTGCCTTTGGGGTGCTCGGTCCAAGATGGCGGCGGTCAGTAGCAGGCGGAGTCTCTTGGCGGCGGGTGTTCTGCTTTTGCCCACTGCTCCCTCTTTTGCTACGCTGTTGGCTCGGTCTCACCACTGCCTCTTCCTCCGAACTGTGAAAGTCAGTGGCACGACCTTCATTCCATGTGGGGTCTAGGACCTCATCGTCCCCTGCATCGTCTTCCACCCAGTCTTGATCCCTGACCTCCTGTTCAGTCTGCACACTGCAGAAAGACGCAGCAGTTGGCACCTGTGTTTCGTCATCATCAGAGACATGCTGAGGTGGTATTCCCATGTCCTCATCATCAGGAAACATAAGTGGTTGTGCGTCAGTGCATTCTATGTCTTTCACCGCTGGGGAAGGGCTAGGTGGATGCCCTTGGGAAACCCTGCCAGCGGAGTCTTCAAACAGCATAAGAGACTGCTGCATAACTTGAGGCTGAGACAGTTTCCCTGGTATGCATGGGGGTGATGTGACAGACTGATGGGGTTGGTTTTCAGGCGCCATCTGTGCGCTTTCTGCAGAAGACTGGGTGGGAGATAATGTGAACGTGCTGGATCCACTGTCGGCCACCCAATTGACTAATGCCTGTACCTGCTCAGGCCTTACCATCCTTAGAACGGCATTGGGCCCCACCATATATCGCTGTAAATTCTGGCGGCTACTGGGACCTGAGGTAGTTGGTACACTAGGACGTGTGGATGTGGCAGAACGGCCACGTCCTCTCCCAGCACCAGAGGGTCCACTACACCACCACGACCATGTCCACGTCCGCGTCCCTTACTAGATGTTTTCCTCATTGTTATGGTTCACCACAACAACAAAAATATTATTTGGCCCAATGTATTGTATTCAAATTCAGCTGAATATAAATTTGAGGCCTAGTATTTAGGCGCTGGGTGACCGGTATGGATTTACTAACAGAATTAGACTTGGAAATGCACCGTAGCGTGTGTGTGAAGTTATTCTGAATGACCCTATGTGCACCTTGAATATTATATACCCTTTTAGGGATAGATTTCAAATAGCTCTGATATAGCAGAAACCACTAAATTATGAAATTGCTAAATTGGGAATTGTATTTCAACCCAGAACAAAAAATGTGCTTTGGCGGACACTAAATAACTTGCCCATCTACAACAGGACAGCGGTAACGACAGATTTAGCGGGATATAAATTTGAGGCCTACTATTTAGGCGCTGGGTGACCGGTATGGATTTTGTGACAGAATTAGACTTGGAAATGCACAGTATCGTGTGTGCAAAGTTATTCTGAATGACCCTATGTGCACCTTGAATATTATATACCCTTTTAGGGATAGATTTCAAATAGCTCTGATATAGCAGAAACCACTAAATTATGAAATTGCTAAATTGGGAATTGTATTTCAACCCTGAACAAAAAATGTGCTTTGACGGACACTAAATAACTTGCCCATCCACAACAGGACAGCGGTAACGACAGATTTAGCGGGATATAAATTTGAGGCCTACTATTTATGCGCTTGGTGACCGGTATGGATTTAGTGACAGAATTAGACTTGGAAATGCACAGTAGCGTGTGTGTGAAGTTATTCTGAATGACCCTATGTGCACCTTGAATATTATATACCCTTTTAGGGATAGATTTCAAATAGCTCTGATATAGCAGAAACCACTAAATTATGAAATTGCTAAATTGGGAATTGTATTTCAACCCTGAACAAAAAATGTGCTTTGACGGACACTAAATAACTTGCCCAGCCACAACAGGACAGCGGTAACGACAGATTTAGCGGGATATAAATTTGAGGCCTAGTATTTAGGCGCTGGGTGACCGGTATGGATTTAGTGACAGAATTAGACTGGGATATGGCCAAAAAATAACCACACTATTGCTGGTTAAATGCACTTGGTGTGACAGCTTGACCAACCACACTACTGAGGGTTAAATGCACTTGGTAACGGGCGCAGCTTGCCCCTGATGTAGTATATATATGGCCAAAAAATGAACAGACTATTGCTGGTTAAATGCACTTGGTGTGACAGCTTCACCCTGATGTAGGCTTTAGCCAAAAAACAACCACACCATTGAGGGTTAAATGCACTTGGTGACAGGCGCAGCTTGCCCCTGATGTAGTATATGGCCAAAAAATGAACAGACTATTGCTGGTTAAATGCACTTGGTGTGACAGCTTGACCAACCACACTACTGAGGGTTAAATGCACTTGGTGACGGGCGCAGCTTGCCCCTGATGTAGTATATGGCCAAAAAATGAACAGACTATTGCTGGTTAAATGCACTTGGTGTCACAGCTTGACCAACCACACTACTGAGGGTTAAATGCACTTGGTGACGGGCGCAGCTTGCCCCTGATGTAGTATATGGCCAAAAAATGAACAGACTATTGCTGGTTAAATGCACTTGGTGTGACAGCTTCACCCTGATGTAGGCTTTAGCCAAAAAACAACCACACCATTGAGGGTTAAATGCACTTGGTGACAGGCGCAGCTTGCCCCTGATGTAGTATATGGCCAAAAAATAAACAGACTATTGCTGGTTAAATGCACTTGGTGTGACAGCTTCACCCTGATGTAGGCTTTAGCCAAAAAAACAACCACACCATTGAGTGTTAAATGCACTTGGTCGCAGCTTGGATGCACTTGGTCGCAGCACCGCACAAGACACAAAATGGCCGCCGATCACCCCAGAAAAAAGTGACTGACAAACGGTCTGGGCAGCCTAAAAACAGTGAGCATTTGAATTTCAGCAGCTCAATGATGCACAGCTGCAGATCGATCGATTAATCAAGTCCTTTGGAGGAGTTAATCTGCCTAATCTCGCCGCTACTGTCGCAGCCGCAACCTCTCCCTACGCTAATCAGAGCAGAGTGACGGGCGGCGCTATGTGACTCCAGCTTAAATAGAGGCTGGGTCACATGGTGCTCTGGCCAATCACAGCCATGCCAATAGTAGGCATGGCTGTGACGGCCTCTTGGGGCAAGTAGTATGACGCTTGTTGATTGGCTGCTTTGCAGCCTTTCAAAAAGCGCCAAGAAAGCGTCACAAAAGCGCCAAGAAAGCGACGAACACCGAACCCGAACCCGGACTTTTACGAAAATGTCCGGGTTCGGGTCCGTGTCACGGACACCCCAAAATTCGGTACGAACCCGAACTATACAGTTCGAGTTCGCTCATCCCTAATAAAAACCTGAGTGAGAGTTTTGGCATTGGGCAAGCTATTTAAAGGTATAAAGTGAGCCATCTTACTGAAGCGGTCAACTACCACCAAAATCACATGCTTTCCCATAGGAATTTGATAAATTGGTAATAAAGTCCATGGGCAAATGCGTCCAAGGACGAGACGGGATGGACAAAGGAAGAAGGGATCCTGAAGGCCTAGTGTGAGCCACCATTGCCCTTTCACAGGTCTCACAAGCTGCCACATAACCCTCCACACCCTTGCGCAACCCTGGCCACCAGAATCTCCGGGAAATAAGATCTATGGTGGATTTGCTTCCAGGATCTCCCTCAAAGACCGTATCATGATGTTCCTTGAACACCTTGTATCGCAGTTCAGCAGGAACAAACAACTTGCCTGGAGGACAGGGATCAGGTAAAAAAACTGTGACCACCTAGCCTGTCTAGGATTCAGGCTCTTATCAGACTGCAGGTAAGCCAAATTCTTGTGATCAGTATATACTGTAATAGGATGAGTAGCCCCTTCCAACCAGTGACACCATTCTTCAAAGGCCAATGTAATGGCTAGTAATTCTCTATCTCCTACATCATAATTTCTTTCAGCGGCTGAGAGTTTTTGGGAAAAAACACACGGATGCCATTTGCTAGGGGATGGACCCTGCGACAGAACTGCTCCGACCACCACTTCTGATGCATCAACCTCCACGACGAACGGTTGAGACACATCAGGTTGCATCAGAATGGGATCAGACGCTAAACATTTCTTAATAGCAGAAAAGGCCTGGCACCTTTTTTAGTCATATCTGTCAAAGGTTTTACAATGGTGGAATAATTCAAGATGGATTTTCTGTAGTAATTGGTAAAACCCCAAAACCACATCAGAGCTTTCTGATTCTCGGCCCGGTCGCATTCCAGTACTGCCCAGACCTTTTCGGGGTCCATACGAAAACCAAAGTCAGAAAGTAGGTATCCCAAAAACAGTAGATCCTGGACAGCAAATACACATTTTTCCAATTTTGCATACGATTTATTCTCCCAAAGGATCGACAACACCTGTCTCACGTGATCCTGATGGGTCTCCAAATCGGGTGAGTAAATTAGTATGTCATCAAGGTAAATAACAACAAACCTTCCCACTAAATGATGGAAAATATCATTGACAAATTGCTGAAAGACCGCTGGCGCTTTAGTTAAACCAAACGGCATGACAAGATTCTCAAAACGACCTTCGGGTGTATTGAAGGCCGTTTTCCACTCATCTCCTTCCTTTATTCTGATCAAATTATAGGCTCCTCTTAAATCCAACTTGGAGAACACCTTGGCTCCAACAATTTGATCAAATAGATCAGAAATCAAAGGAAGGGGATACGGATCTTGGACCGTAATAAGATTCAATTCCCGGAAATCCAAACACGGTCTAAGTGATCTGTCTTCCTTTTTTACGAAAAAGAATCCGGCAGCCACAGGGGACTTGGATGGCCTAATATGTCCCTTTGCTAAACTCTCTGCAATATACTTCCGCATAGCCTCTCTTTCGTGTTGGGAAAGGTTGTATAGCCGAGACTTTGGCAGTTTAGCTCCAGGGATGAGATTGACCAGACAATCATATTCTCGATAGGGGGGCAGCTCCTGAGCTCCACCCTCCGAGAATACGTCTGCAAAATCAGAGAGAAACTGAGGTAGGACCGTAGTTGACACCCCTGAGATAGAAGCACAGAGACAGTTGTCCATACAAAATTCACTCCTGCTACTGATTTGTCTTGTTCGCCAGTCAATAGTAGGGTTATGCTTTGCCAACCATGGTAAACCTAGAACCATCGGAGCAGGCAAGCCCCTCATAACAAAACAAGAAATGGACTCAACATGTGAATCACCCATCCTTAATTTAACGTCCTGAACAATATGAGTAAGACTCTTTTGTGAGAGAGGGGAGGAATCAATAGCAAACACTGGTATTACCTTTTCTAATGCGCTAGTTCTAAAACCAAAATTTTGGAGAAAATGAAAGTCAACAAGCTTTACCCCCGCACCACTGTCAAATACCTCAAAATCAAAATTTCCTGAGACTAGCACCACCATGGCAGGCAGGAGAAAATGGGTATTGCGGGGAGAATGCATATTAGCTTGCTCAGACTCCCCATTCACACTACCAAGAGTCAGGGAGGTTTTTTCTTTCTCTTTATGTGAATACCTCCATAGTTTTTCATTACCGTTTTGAGGTTTAACATAAGGACACGCATAAACAAAATTACCTTTTTTACGACAGTAGTAACATAGCTTATTCAGCTTCCTAAAGTTCCTATCACCTGAGCGAAAGGAAACCTGGCCCAACTGCATAGGCTCCTCTCCTGCCCCAGATTCAAAAGTCTTATCACCCCAGGGACTAGGTGGGACGGATCCACTTACAGACGGGACCCCCCACTTGAGAGGAATCTTATACCTTTCCCTAAGACGTCTATCAAGCCGCACTGCCAAAGACATGGCCGTCTCCAATGAATCGGGATACTCATGAAAAGCAAGGGCATCTTTCAACCTCTCAGATAGCCCCTCACAAAACTGACTCTGGAGTGCAGGATCATTCCACCCCGAATCAGTTGCCCATCTTCTAAATTCCGCACAATAAGACTCTGCATGCAGTATGTTCTCCCTGTAACAAACTGCGCAGCTTCGATTCAGCCATAGAGACGCAGTCTGGGTCATCATAAATCAAGCTCAAGGCTCTAAAAAATTCATCCACCGACCAGAGGGATGGTGAACCGGTCGGCAGAGAACAAGCCCAGGACTGCGCGTCCCCTTTGAGCAGAGATATAATGATCCCCACTGTTTGATTCTCGTCACCAGATGACATCGGCTGCAGACGAAAATACAACCTGCAGGACTCCCTGAACCGAATAAAGTCATCAACACCCGTGAGAACCTATCAGGGAGAGCGACTTTAGGCTCTAAGCAGACCTGTTTTCCTCCAACGGCGTCAGACGCCAGAGCATTTTGACACTGTGAAACATAACTGCGGAGATCAGCAACCTCCAGCGATAATCCCTGCATGCGATCAACCAAGGCATCTAAAGCCTTCATTTTTCAAACAGCAGGGATAAGACAGTTTTATGGCGGGTTATAATGTCACAGAAGTTATATCAGCAGGGAAATAACCAAACACAGGGAAAACAAACAGAACAATAGACTAGGCCCAAAATCTAGGGAGAGAGGGTCACCTCCTAGCGATCCCTGAAGCTTTCACTATACTGCTGTGCACATGTGCATACCCTTATGGTGGATATGCACATGCCCTTGTGCTTACGTCAATATTCCCTGGGACAACCCTGAGCAGAAGAGAAAGGGGAAGAGGCGACCTGCTTCCTCAAGCACGAGGAAGCAAGCGTCTCCCTAGAGGCCTAGACAAAAGACAACAAGGGAAGTAACATAGAGGACTTATCTTGAGCTGAGCTGGAGCAGACCATCCACAACACATCCAAAGCCCACAGGAATGAACTATAACCCGCACAGGCCACTGGGAGAAGGAGGAATAAATAGCCTGGCTAACAATCAACCCAGTACACCTGAGGGAAGATGGATCCAGCTCAACTCAAACCTAAACAAAGAGACAAGTCAAACATTTGCAGCCAGCCTGGCAGATCTCCGCACATTCACAGGGCAAGGCGTGACAACTGTGTACTTTGCCTCTATACTGCATCTGCTAGTCCTTACTACCAGAGCAAATCCCCACACCGTATATTGGTATAGACTGTATATACAGTACAGACCAAAAGTTTGGACACACCTTCTCATTCAAAGAGTTTTCTTTATTTTCATGACTATGAAAATTGTAGATTCACACTGAAGGCATCAAAACTATGAATTAACACATGTGGAATTATATACATAACAAACAAGTGTGAAACAACTGAAAATATGTCATATTCTAGGTTCTTCAAAGTAGCCACCTTTTGCTTTAATTACTGCTTTGCACACTCTTGGCATTCTCTTCATGAGCTTCAAGAGGTAGTCACCTGAAATGGTTTTCACTTCACAGGTGTGCCCTGTCAGGTTTAATAAGTGGGATTTCTTGCCTTATAAATGGGGTTGGGACCATCAGTTGCATTGTGGAGAAGTCAGGTGGATACACAGCTGATAGTCCTACTGAATAGACTGTTAGAATTTGTATTATGGCAAGAAAAAAGCAGCTAAGTAAAGAAAAACGAGTGGCCATCATTACTTTAAGAAATGAAGGTCAGTTAGTCCGAAAAATTGGGAAAACTTTGAAAGTGTCCCCAAGTGCAGTCACAAAAACCATCAAGCGCTACAAAGAAACTGGCTCACATGCGGACCACCCCAGGAAAGGAAGACCAAGAGTCACCTCTGTTGCGGAGGATAAGTTCATCCGAGTCACCAGCCTCAGAAATCGCAGGTTAACAGCAGCTCAGATTAGAGACCAGGTCAATGCCACACAGAGTTCTAGCAGCAGACACATCTCTAGAACAACTGTTAAGAGGAGACTGTGTGAATCAGGCCTTCATGGTAGAATATCTGCTAGGAAACCACTGCTAAGGACAGGCAACAAGCAGAAGAGACTTGTTTGGGCTAAAGAACACAAGAAATGGACATTAGACCAGTGGAAAACTGTGCTTTGGTCTGATGAGTCCAAATTTGAGATCTTTGTGCGACGCAGAAAAGGTGAACGGATGGACTCTACATGCCTGGTTCCCACTGTGAAGCATGGAGGAGGAGATGTGATGGTGTGGGGGTGCTTTGCTGGTGACACTGTTGGGGATTTATTCAAAATTGAAGGCATACTGAACCAGCATGGCTACCACAGCATCTTGCAGCGGCATGCTATTCCATCCGGTTTGCGTTTAGTTGGACCATCATTTATTTTTCAAAAGGACAATGACCCCAAACACACCTCCAGGCTGTGTAAGGGCTATTTGACCATGAAGGAGAGTGATGGGGTGCTATGCCAGATGACCTTGCCTCCACCGTCACCGGACCTGAACCCAATCGAGATGGTTTGGGGTGAGCTGGACCGCAGAGTGAAGGCAAAAGGGCCAACAAGTGCTAAGCATCTCTGGGAACTTCTTTAAGACTGTTGGAAGACCATTTCAGGTGACTACCTCTTGAAGCTCATCAAGAGAATGCCAAGAGTGTGCAAAGCAGTAATCAAAACAAAAGGTGGCTACTTTGAAGAACCTAGAATATGACATATTTTCAGTTGTTTCACACTTGTTTGTTATGTATATAATTCCACATGCGTTAATTCATAGTTTTGATGCCTTCAGTGTGAATCTACAATTTTCAGTCATGAAAATAAAGAAAACTCTTTGAATGAGAAGGTGTGTCCAAACTTTTGGTCTGTACTGTAAGTATAGGCTTTATATATGTATATAGATATAGGCTGTATATACAGTCAGGTGCATAAATATTGGGACATGACACAATTCTAACATTTTTGGCTCTATACACCACCACAATGAATTTGAAATTAAACGAACAAGATGGACTTTAACTGCAGACTGTCAGCTTTAATTTGAGGGTATTTACATCCAAATCAGGTGAAAGGTGTAGGAATTACAACAGTTTGCATATGTGCCTCCCTCTTGTTAAGGGACCAAAAGTAATGGGACAATTGGCTTCTCAGCTGTTCCATGACCAGGTGCATGTTATTCCCTCATTATGCTTTCAGTGTTACTATGGCAGCCAAGTCCTGGTTGCCATAGTAGGAGCGGGGAGCGGGGGAGCGGCATACTTACAGTCCGTGCGGCTCCCGGGCGCTCCGGAATGACGTCAGAGCGCCCCATGCGCATGGATGACGTGCCTTGCGATCATGTCATCCATCCGCCCGGGTTTAAGGTTGGGGTTGAGCGGCACTCCTATTGGAGAGTAGGCGGTGCTCTGTGGTAAGGGTATATCCAAATTTATATAAAAAAACCACGGCACTCTATAGAGAATTTATAAGTTGCTTATTTTATTATTATATTTCATATCTTTTTGTAAATCCATCCAAAATAGTAGCCACTGGCCAACGTTTCGGTCTAATCTTAGACCTTGATCACGGCCTAGTATATAGACAAGTAGATAAATATTTACATTAATATGCACAAAAGTGAAACAAGGAGTTATTTCATATATCTCATGTTGACATTGTCATATTATGGTATAATATGCATACGGGAGAACATGTCTAATATGCAGGAGAATAAATAGCGCATCCAAAAGCAACCATGTAGTTCTAGTATGGAGCTTCATAAAAAATTGGTCGGCTTTATAGACTAAAGAGGGGGGGGGGAAAGAGGGGGGGGGAGAGAGGGGGGGGGAGGAGGACAGGAAGGGGGGGGGGGAGGGGGGAAGGGAAAGAGAGGGGGGGGGAAGGGGAGAGGGAATAATAGCATCAAATAGAACAGTAGTATTGTGAGATAGGGATCTCCAGTAAGAGTTGGCAGGATATGGATGTTATATCTGTGGAATCCAAACAATATAATGTTAGAATTAGGGACCAAAGAGATGTATCGTATCACATATTGCTATTTTACATTGAACAATGATTGCATAGGTATAATGAAACAGAATATAGTTAGGGAGGACAGTCATTAGGACAGAGCTAAAGGATATTAAGAGGGACCAATAGGCATCGGTGTGATAGATAGTCAGAACATCTATAATGTAAAGTAAAATAGGCATGCTAGCAGATCACAGTCGTCTCAGAAGGTGTTCATACCTTAGTCTGTATAGTAGGGAGAATGGTGGATGGTGCGGCAGCGCAGTGAAGCTGTTTAATATAAGGGGGCAGCGAGGACGCCGAAGGGAGGTGCGGCGTGCGCTGAGGTGATGACGTAGGGAGGCGCAGAGAGACGCGCGTCAGCGCAGGGCTGATGGATAGTATCCGGAGTTGTAGTGAACGGGCGCATGCGCAGAGGCACAATATAGTCGAAGAAGGGAACTGGCAACTCGTAGTTGATAAACCAATTAGGGAGGCGGGCGCATGTGTTCTGTCAGTGGTAAATCTCAAAGAGGTATCCGCCTGTTGTAAGGGACATATGGATTCATGGTGGCTCCTATAGCATATATACTAAAGAAAGAGTGTATTCTTATAGCAGGGTACTATAGTTATATGTAGTAGAAGAGTCTATAGGTATATAGCTATTTAAATCTATTACTATAATGGCATCATATTATATTACTAGTAGTATAATACTACCTGTCTGATAGTGATCATTTCACCTGTAGGGAATAAAAAGGAGGGGGGGAGAGAAAAAGAAAATTAATATATGGAACAAATATTTTTATCACATTCAGTATATAAGCATGGAGTCCTAGAGCTGTCCTAATTGATAGAATATAGGGAAGAAGAGATAATGTAATAAGGTGAACTTTGCAAGGTATAGAAGTAAAAGTAAGAGCAGCAACCCATGAATTAAGAGACATACATCAGAAAATACAGGAAATCAAGTAATGCAAAAATCAAAGTCTCTATTTAATCCACGGGGCGACAAGGTATTGAGTTCGTAGATCCAGTAAGCCTCACGTTGTTTTAGACGCGCAATCCTATTTCCTCCACGTCTTGCCGATGCTACTTGTTCTAATATTTGGAACTTTAATTGATTTATCTGGTGATTTGCCGAGATGAAATGATGTGGTACCGGTAATTCGGTTTTATGGCAACGTATGTCCGATTTGTGTTTAGAAATGCGGTCCCGTGCACATTGGGTAGTTTCACCCACATATGCAAGGCCGCATGGGCAACGGATCAAGTATATAACATATGAAGATGAACATGTATAGAAACCTTTCGGATGGTATATTTTGCCTGAGTGGGGGTGTATGATCCTATTGCCTCTGATGACATTGTTGCATTGGGTGCAATTAAGACATGGATAGGTGCCTGTTTTTGGTGGTGCCAGTGTAGTTTGTTTAATGGAGGGTTTAATTGGGCCAATATCTGCTTTCACTAGTCTGTCTCTTAGGTTTTGGGGTCTTTTGTAGCACAACCGAACTGGAGACTGAAATTCGGGAATATCAGGATATGATTGTTGCAAGACTGACCAGTGTTTTTTTATAATTGTTTGAATTCTGGGCATGATGGGATGGTATGTCACTACCAATGGAAGACGGGAGGATGATGAGGTTGTGTTGGAAAGGGAATCCGGGCGTATGGGAAGGGTTTGTTCGTGTTTGAGTAGGTTAATCCGCCCAGGGCGCCCTGACGTCACTCTGGAGCGCCCCGGGAGCTGCACGGAAGGTAAGTATGCTGCTCCCCCGCTCCCCACTACACTTTAACATGGCTGCCGGGACTTTAGCGTCCCGGAAGCCATGTTAACCACTCTAAAAAAGCTAAACGTCGGATCCGGCAATGCGCCGAAATGACGTTTAGTTTAAGGCCGGATCCGGATCAATGCCTTTCAATGGGCATTAATTCCGGATCCGGCCTTGCGGCAAGTCTTCAGGATTTTTGGCCGGAGCAAAAAGTGCAGCATGCTGCGTTTTTTTTCTCCGGCCAAAAAAACGTTCCGGTCCGGAACTGAAGACATCCTGATGCATCCTGAACGGATTTCACTCCATTCAGAATGCATTAGGATAAAACTGATCAGGATTCTTCCGGCATAGAGCCCCGACGACGGAACTCTATGCCGGAAGAAAAGAACGCAGATGTGAAAGAGCCCTTAGCCTCAAAAACAGGAAGGCCAGATTAGGGTTTGCCAAACGACATCTAAAAAAGCCTTGACAGTTTTGGAACAACATCCTATGGACAGATGAGACCAAGATCCACTTGTACCAGAATGATGGGAAGAGAAGAGTATGGAGAAGGAACAAAACTTCTCATGATCCTAAGCATACCACCTCATCAGTGAAGCATGGTGGTGGTAGTGTCATGACGTGGGCTTGTATGGCTGCCAATGGAACTGGTTCTCTTGTATTCCTACACCGTTCACCTGATTTGGATGTAAGTACCCTCAAATTAAAGATGACAGTCTGCAGTTAAAGCACATCTTGTTTGTTTCATTTCAAATCCATTGTGGTGGTGTATAGAGACCAAAAATTTTGAATTGTATCGATGTCTCAATATTTATGGACCTGGTATAGATTGTGTATAGGTATAGGCTGTATACAGGTATATCTATCTATATCGTATCTATCCATCCCACAGGGATTATATTGTCCAACATTGTGTAACCTCCATACATTTGTTGTACAGTATACATTATAATCCCTGTACTATGTCATACAATATACACTATAATCCCTGCACCATGCTATACAATATACATTATAATCCATGCACCATGCCGTTCAATATACAGCATAACACCTACACTGTGGGGTCATGTTGTATATTGTACGGCATGGTGTATGGATTATAATGTATACTGTACGACATGGTGCAGGAATTATAATGTATATTGTACAGCATGGTGTATGGATTATACTGTATATTTTACTGTATGGTTTATGGATTATAATTAGAGTTGAGCGAACACCTGGATGTTCGGGTTCGAGAAGTTCGGCCGAACATCCCGGAAATGTTCGGGTTCGGGATCCGAACCCGATCCGAACTTCGTCCCGAACCCGAACCCCATTGAAGTCAATGGGGACCCGAACTTTTCGGCACTAAAAAGGCTGTAAAACAGCCCAGGAAAGAGCTAGAGGGCTGCAAAAGGCAGCAACATGTAGGTAAATCCCCTGCAAACAAATGTGGATAGGGAAATGAATTAAAATAAAAATTAAATAAATAAAAATTAACCAAAATCAATTGGAGAGAGGTTCCATAGCAGAGAATCTGGCTTCCCGTCACCCACCACTGGAACAGTCCATTCTCAGATATTTAGGCCCCGGCACCCAGGCAGAGGAGAGAGGTCCCGTAACAGAGAATCTGTCTTCATGTCAGCAGAGAATTAGTCTGCATGTCATAGCAGAGAATGAGGCTTCACGTCAGCCACCACTGCAACAGTCCATTGGCATAAATTTAGGCCCAGCACCCAGGCAGAGGAGGGAGGTCCCGTAACAGAGAATCTGTCTTCATGTCAGCAGAGAATTAGTCTGCATGTCATAGCAGAGAATGAGGCTTCACGTCAGCCACCACTGCAACAGTCCATTGGCATATATTTAGGCCCAGCACCCAGGCAGAGGAGGGAGGTCCCGTAACAGAGAATCTGTCTTCATGTCAGCAGAGAATTAGTCTGCATGTCATAGCAGAGAATGAGGCTTCACGTCAGCCACCACTGCAACAGTCCATTGGCATATATTTAGGCCCAGCACACACACAGGCAGAGGAGAGAGGTCCCGTAACAGACAATCTGGCTTCATGTCAGCAGAGAATCAGTCTGCATGTCATAGCAGAGAATGAGGCTTCACGTCACCCACCACTGCAACAGTCCATTGGCATATATTTAGGCCTAGCACACAGGCAGAGCAGAGAGGTCCCGTAACAGACAATCTGGCTTCATGACAGCAGAGAATCAGTCTGCATGTCATAGCAGAGAATCAGGCTTCACGTCAGCCACCACTGCAACAGTCCATTGTCATAAATTTAGGCCCAGCACCCAGGCAGAGGAGAGAGGTCCCGTAACAGAGGATCTGGCTTCATGTCAGCAGAGAATCAGTCTGCATGTCATAGCAGAGAATCAGGCTTCACGTCAGCCACCACTGCAACAGTCCATTGTCATAAATTTAGGCCCAGCACCCAGGCAGAGGAGAGAGGTCCCGTAACAGACAATCTGGCTTCATGTCAGCAGAGAATTAGTCTGCATGTCATAGCAGAGAATGAGGCTTCACGTCAGCCACCACTGCAACAGTCCATTGGCATATATTTAGGCCTAGCACACAGGCAGAGGAGAGAGGTCCCGTAACAGACAATCTGGCTTCATGTCAGCAGAGAATCAGTCTGCATGTCATAGCAGAGAATGAGGCTTCACGTCACCCACCACTGCAACAGTCCATTGGCATATATTTAGGCCTAGCACACAGGCAGAGGAGAGGTTCATTCAACTTTGGGTAGCATCGCAATATAATGGTAAAATGAAAATAAAAATAGGATTGAATGAGGAAGTGCCCTGGAGTCCAATAATATATGGTTATGGGGAGGTAGTTAATGTCTAATCTGGACAAGGGACGGACAGGTCCTGTGGGATCCATGCCTGGTTCATTTTTATGAACGTCAGCTTGTCCACATTGGCTGTAGACAGGCGGCTGCGTTTGTCTGTAATGACGCCCCCTGCCGTGCTGAATACACGTTCAGACAAAACGCTGGCTGCCGGGCAGGCCAGCACCTCCAAGGCATAAAAGGCTAGCTCTGGCCACGTGGACAATTTAGAGACCCAGAAGTTGAATGGGGCCGAACCATCAGTCAGTACGTGGAGGGGTGTGCACACGTACTGTTCCACCATGTTAGTGAAATGTTGCCTCCTGCTAACACGTTGCGTATCAGGTGGTGGTGCAGTTAGCTGTGGCGTGTTGACAAAAGTTTTCCACATCTCTGCCATGCTAACCCTGCCCTCAGAGGAGCTGGCCGTGACACAGCTGCCTTGGCGACCTCTTGCTCCTCCTCTGCCTTGGCCTTGGGCTTCCACTTGTTCCCCTGTGACATTTGGGAATGCTCTCAGTAGCGCGTCTACCAACGTGCGCTTGTACTCGCGCATCTTCCTATCACGCTCCAGTGCAGGAAGTAAGGTGGGCACATTGTCTTTGTAGCGTGGATCCAGCAGGGTGGCAACCCAGTAGTCCGCACAGGTTAAAATGTGGGCAACTCTGCTGTCGTTGCGCAGGCACTGCAGCATGTAGTCGCTCATGTGTGCCAGGCTGCCCAGGGGTAAGGACAAGCTGTCCTCTGTGGGAGGCGTATCGTCATCGTCCTGCCTTTCCCCCCAGCCACGCACCAGTGATGGACCCGAGCTGCGTTGGGTGCCACCCCGCTGTGACCATGCTTCATCCTCATCCTCCTCCACCTCCTCCTCATCCTCGTCCTCCTCGTCCTCCAGTAGTGGGCCCTGGCTGGCCACATTTGTACCTGGCCTCTGCTGTTGCAAAAAACCTCCCTCTGAGTCACTTCGAAGAGACTGGCCTGAAAGTGCTAAAAATGACCCCTCTTCCTCATCCTCCTCCTCCTCCTCCTGGGCCACCTCCTGTTCCATCATCGCCCTAAGTGTTTTCTCAAGGAGACATAGAAGTGGTATTGTAACGCTGATAACGGTGTCATCGCCACTGGCCATGTTGGTGGAGTACTCGAAACAGCGCAACAGGGCACACAGGTCTCGCATGGAGGCCCAGTCATTGGTGGTGAAGTGGTGCTGTTCTGTAGTGCGACTGACCCGTGCGTGCTGCAGCTGAAACTCCACTATGGCCTGCTGCTGCTCGCACAGTCTGTCCAGCATGTGCAAGGTGGAGTTCCACCTGGTGGGCACGTCGCATATGAGGCGGTGAGCGGGAAGGCCGAAGTTACGCTGTAGCGCAGACAGGCGAGCAGCGGCAGGATGTGAACGCCGGAAGCGCGAACAGACGGCCCGCACTTTATGCAGCAGCTCTGACATGTCGGGGTAGTTGTGAATGAACTTCTGCACCACCAAATTCAGCACATGCGCCAAGCAAGGGATGTGCGTCAAATTGGCTAGTCCCAGAGCTGCAACGAGATTTCGCCCATTATCACACACCACCAGGCCGGGCTTGAGGCTCACCGGCAGCAACCACTCGTCGGTCTGTTGTTCAATACCCCGCCACAACTCCTGTGCGGTGTGGGGCCTGTCCCCCAAACATATGAGTTTCAGAATGGCCTGCTGACGTTTACCCCGGGCTGTGCTGAAGTTGGTGGTGAAGGTGTGTGGCTGACTGGATGAGCAGGTGGAAGAAGAGGAGGAGGAAGCCGAGAAGGAGGAGGTGGCAACAGGAGGCAAAGAATGTTGCCCTGCGATCCTTGGCGGCGGCAGGACGTGCGCCAAACAGCTCTCCGCCTGGGGCCCAGCTGCCACTACATTTACCCAGTGTGCAGTTAGGGAGATATAGCGTCCCTGGCCGTGCTTACTGGTCCACGTATCTGTGGTTAGGTGGACCTTGCTACAGATGGCGTTGCGCAGTGCACACTTGATTTTATCGGATACTTGGTTGTGCAGGGAAGGCACGGCTCTCTTGGAGAAGTAGTGCCGGCTGGGAACAACATACTGTGGGACAGCAAGCGACATGAGCTGTTTGAAGCTGTCTGTGTCCACCAGCCTAAATGACAGCATTTCATAGGCCAGTAGTTTAGAAATGCTGGCATTCAGGGCCAGGGATCGAGGGTGGCTAGGTGGGAATTTACGCTTTCTATCAAATGTTTGTGAGATGGAGAGCTGAACGCTGGCGTGTGACATGGTTGAGACGCTTGGTGACGGAGGTGGTGGTGGTGGTGTTGGTGGTACATCCCCTGTTTGCTGGGCGGCAGGTGCCAACGTTCCTCCAGAGGCGGAGGAAGAGGCCGAGGCGGCAGCAGCAGAATAGGCCGAGGCGGCAGCAGCAGAAGAGGTAGCAGGGGGAGCCTGAGTGACTTCCTTGGTTTTAAGGTGTTTACTCCACTGCAGTTCATGCTTTGCATGCAGGTGCCTGGTCATGCAGGTTGTGCTCAGGTTCAGAACGTTAATGCCTCGCTTCAGGCTCTGATGGCACAGCGTGCAAACCACTCGGGTCTTGTCGTCAGCACATTGTTTGAAGAAGTGCCATGCCAGGGAACTCCTTGAAGCTGCCTTTGGGGTGCTCGGTCCCAGATGGCGGCGGTCAGTAGCAGGCGGAGTCTCTTGGCGGCGGGTGTTCTGCTTTTGCCCACTGCTCCCTCTTTTGCTACGCTGTTGGCTCGGTCTCACCACTGCCTCTTCCTCCGAACTGTGAAAGTCAGTGGCACGACCTTCATTCCATGTGGGGTCTAGGACCTCATCGTCCCCTGCATCGTCTTCCACCCAGTCTTGATCCCTGACCTCCTGTTCAGTCTGCACACTGCAGAAAGACGCAGCAGTTGGCACCTGTGTTTCGTCATCATCAGAGACATGCTGAGGTGGTATTCCCATGTCCTCATCATCAGGAAACATAAGTGGTTGTGCGTCAGTGCATTCTATGTCTTTCACCGCTGGGGAAGGGCTAGGTGGATGCCCTTGGGAAACCCTGCCAGCGGAGTCTTCAAACAGCATAAGAGACTGCTGCATAACTTGAGGCTGAGACAGTTTCCCTGGTATGCATGGGGGTGATGTGACAGACTGATGGGGTTGGTTTTCAGGCGCCATCTGTGCGCTTTCTGCAGAAGACTGGGTGGGAGATAATGTGAACGTGCTGGATCCACTGTCGGCCACCCAATTGACTAATGCCTGTACCTGCTCAGGCCTTACCATCCTTAGAACGGCATTGGGCCCCACCATATATCGCTGTAAATTCTGGCGGCTACTGGGACCTGAGGTAGTTGGTACACTAGGACGTGTGGATGTGGCAGAACGGCCACGTCCTCTCCCAGCACCAGAGGGTCCACTAACACCACCACGACCATGTCCACGTCCGCGTCCCTTACTAGATGTTTTTCTCATTGTTATGGTTCACCACAACAACAAATATATTATTTGGCCCAATGTATTGTATTCAAATTCAGCGGGATATAAATTTGAGGCCTAGTATTTAGGCGCTGGGTGACCGGTATGGATTTAGTGACAGAATTAGACTTGGAAATGCACAGAAGCGTGTGTGTGAAGTTATTCTGAATGACCCAATGTGCACCTTGAATATTATATACCCTTTTTGGGATAGATTTCAAATAGCTCTGATATAGCAGGAACCACTAAATTATGAAATTGCTAAATTGGGAATTGTACTTCAACCCAGAACAAAAAATGTGCTTTGACGGGCACTAAATAACTTTCCCAGCTACAACAGGACAGCGGTAACGAGAGATTTAGAGGGATTTAAATTTGAGGCCTAGTATTTAGGCGCTGGGTCACCGGTATGGATTTAGTGACAGAATTAGACTTGGAAATGCACAGAAGCGTGTGTGTGAAGTTATTCTGAATGACCCTATGTGCACCTTCAATATTATATACCCTTTTAGGGATAGATTTCAAATAGCTCTGATATAGCAGAAACCACTAAATTATGAAATTGCTAAATTGGGAATTGTACTTCAACCCAGAACAAAAAATGTGCTTTGACGGACACTAAATATCTTGCCCAGCAACAACAGTACAGCGGTGGGTAACGAGAGATTTAGAGGGATTTAAATTTGAGGCCTAGTATTTAGGCGCTGGGTGACCGGTATGGATTTAGTGACAGAATTAGACTTGGAAATGCACAGAAGCGTGTGTGTGAAGTTATTCTGAATGACCCAATGTGCACCTTGAATATTATATACCCTTTTTGGGATAGATTTCAAATAGCTCTGATATAGCAGGAACCACTAAATTATGAAATTGCTAAATTGGGAATTGTACTTCAACCCAGAACAAAAAATGTGCTTTGACGGGCACTAAATAACTTTCCCAGCTACAACAGGACAGCGGTAACGAGAGATTTAGAGGGATTTAAATTTGAGGCCTAGTATTTAGGCGCTGGGTCACCGGTATGGATTTAGTGACAGAATTAGACTTGGAAATGCACAGAAGCGTGTGTGTGAAGTTATTCTGAATGACCCAATGTGCACCTTGAATATTATATACCCTTTTTGGGATAGATTTCAAATAGCTCTGATATAGCAGGAACCACTAAATTATGAAATTGCTAAATTGGGAATTGTACTTCAACCCAGAACAAAAAATGTGCTTTGACGGGCACTAAATAACTTTCCCAGCTACAACAGGACAGCGGTAACGAGAGATTTAGAGGGATTTAAATTTGAGGCCTAGTATTTAGGCGCTGGGTCACCGGTATGGATTTAGTGACAGAATTAGACTTGGAAATGCACAGAAGCGTGTGTGTGAAGTTATTCTGAATGACCCTATGTGCACCTTCAATATTATATACCCTTTTAGGGATAGATTTCAAATAGCTCTGATATAGCAGAAACCACTAAATTATGAAATTGCTAAATTGGGAATTGTACTTCAACCCAGAACAAAAAATGTGCTTTGACGGACACTAAATATCTTGCCCAGCAACAACAGTACAGCGGTGGGTAACGAGAGATTTAGAGGGATTTAAATTTGAGGCCTAGTATTTAGGCGCTGGGTCACCGGTATGGATTTAGTGACAGAATTAGACTTGGAAATGCACAGAAGCGTGTGTGTGAAGTTATTCTGAATGACCCAATGTGCACCTTCAATATTATATACCCTTTTAGGGATAGATTTCAAATAGCTCTGATATAGCAGAAACCACTAAATTATGAAATTGCTAAATTGGGAATTGTACTTCAACCCAGAACAAAAAATGTGCTTTGACGGACACTAAATATCTTGCCCAGCAACAACAGTACAGCGGTAACGAGAGATTTAGAGGGATTTAAATTTGAGGCCTAGTATTTAGGCGCTGGGTGACAGGTATGGGTTTAGTGACAGAATTAGACTTGGAAATGCACAGAAGCGTGTGTGTGAAGTTATTCTGAATGACCCAATGTGCACCTTCAATATTATATACCCTTTTAGGGATAGATTTCAAATAGCTCTGATATAGCAGAAACCACTAAATTATGAAATTGCTAAATTGGGAATTGTACTTCAACCCAGAACAAAAAATGTGCTTTGACGGACACTAAATATCTTGCCCAGCAACAACAGTACAGCGGTAACGAGAGATTTAGAGGGATTTAAATTTGAGGCCTAGTATTTAGGCGCTGGGTCACCGGTATGGATTTAGTGACAGAATTAGACTTGGAAATGCACAGAAGCGTGTGTGTGAAGTTATTCTGAATGACCCAATGTGCACCTTCAATATTATATACCCTTTTAGGGATAGATTTCAAATAGCTCTGATATAGCAGAAACCACTAAATTATGAAATTGCTAAATTGGGAATTGTACTTCAACCCAGAACAAAAAATGTGCTTTGACGGACACTAAATATCTTGCCCAGCAACAACAGTACAGCGGTAACGAGAGATTTAGAGGGATTTAAATTTGAGGCCTAGTATTTAGGCGCTGGGTGACAGGTATGGGTTTAGTGACAGAATTAGACTTGGAAATGCACAGAAGCGTGTGTGTGAAGTTATTCTGAATGACCCAATGTGCACCTTCAATATTATATACCCTTTTAGGGATAGATTTCAAATAGCTCTGATATAGCAGAAACCACTAAATTATGAAATTGCTAAATTGGGAATTGTACTTCAACCCAGAACAAAAAATGTGCTTTGACGGACACTAAATATCTTGCCCAGCAACAACAGTACAGCGGTAACGAGAGATTTAGAGGGATTTAAATTTGAGGCCTAGTATTTAGGCGCTGGGTGACAGGTATGGGTTTAGTGACAGAATTAGACTTGGAAATACACAGTAGCGGGTGTGTGTGAAGTTATTCTGAATGACCCAATGTGCACCTTCAATATTATATACCCTTTTTGGGATAGATTTCAAATAGCTCTGATATAGCAGGAACCACTAAATTATGAAATTGCTAAATTGGGAATTGTACTTCAACCCAGAACAAAAAATGTGCTTTGACGGACACTAAATATCTTGCCCAGCAACAACAGTACAGCGGTAACGAGAGATTTAGCGGGATATAAATTTGAGGCCTAGTATTTAGGCGCTGGGTCACCGGTATGGATTTAGTGACAGAATTAGACTTGGAAATGCACAGAAGCGTGTGTGTGAAGTTATTCTGAATGACCCTATGTGCACCTTCAATATTATATACCCTTTTAGGGATAGATTTCAAATAGCTCTGATATAGCAGAAACCACTAAATTATGAAATTGCTAAATTGGGAATTGTACTTCAACCCAGAACAAAAAATGTGCTTTGACGGACACTAAATATCTTGCCCAGCAACAACAGTACAGCGGTGGGTAACGAGAGATTTAGAGGGATTTAAATTTGAGGCCTAGTATTTAGGCGCTGGGTCACCGGTATGGATTTAGTGACAGAATTAGACTTGGAAATGCACAGAAGCGTGTGTGTGAAGTTATTCTGAATGACCCTATGTGCACCTTCAATATTATATACCCTTTTAGGGATAGATTTCAAATAGCTCTGATATAGCAGAAACCACTAAATTATGAAATTGCTAAATTGGGAATTGTACTTCAACCCAGAACAAAAAATGTGCTTTGACGGACACTAAATATCTTGCCCAGCAACAACAGTACAGCGGTGGGTAACGAGAGATTTAGAGGGATTTAAATTTGAGGCCTAGTATTTAGGCGCTGGGTCACCGGTATGGATTTAGTGACAGAATTAGACTTGGAAATGCACAGAAGCGTGTGTGTGAAGTTATTCTGAATGACCCAATGTGCACCTTCAATATTATATACCCTTTTAGGGATAGATTTCAAATAGCTCTGATATAGCAGAAACCACTAAATTATGAAATTGCTAAATTGGGAATTGTACTTCAACCCAGAACAAAAAATGTGCTTTGACGGACACTAAATATCTTGCCCAGCAACAACAGTACAGCGGTAACGAGAGATTTAGAGGGATTTAAATTTGAGGCCTAGTATTTAGGCGCTGGGTGACAGGTATGGGTTTAGTGACAGAATTAGACTTGGAAATACACAGTAGCGGGTGTGTGTGAAGTTATTCTGAATGACCCAATGTGCACCTTCAATATTATATACCCTTTTAGGGATAGATTCCAAATAGCTCTGATATAGCAGGAACCACTAAATTATGAAATTGCTAAATTGGGAATTGTACTTCAACCCAGAACAAAAAATGTGCTTTGACGGACACTAAATATCTTGCCCAGCAACAACAGTACAGCGGTAACGAGAGATTTAGAGGGATTTAAATTTGAGGCCTAGTATTTAGGCGCTGGGTGACAGGTATGGGTTTAGTGACAGAATTAGACTTGGAAATACACAGTAGCGGGTGTGTGTGAAGTTATTCTGAATGACCCAATGTGCACCTTCAATATTATATACCCTTTTTGGGATAGATTTCAAATAGCTCTGATATAGCAGGAACCACTAAATTATGAAATTGCTAAATTGGGAATTGTATTTCAACCCAGAACAAGAAATGTGCTTGAACGGACACTAAATAACTCGCCCAGCTACAGCACTAGGGACAGATTTAGCTGGATATAAATTTGAGGCCTAGTATTTAGGTGCTGGGTGACCGGTATGGATTTAGTGACAGAATTAGACTGGGATATGGCCAAAAAATAAACAGACTATTGCTGGTTAAATGCACTTGGTGTGACAGCTTCACCCTGATGTAGGCTTTAGCCAAAAAACAACCACACCATTGAGGGTTAAATGCACTTGGTGACAGGCGCAGCTTGCCCCTGATTTTGTATATGGCCAAAAAATGAACAGACTATTGCTGGTTAAATGCACTTGGTGTGACAGCTTCACCCTGATGTAGGCTTTAGCCAAAAAACAACCACACCATTGAGGGTTAAATGCACTTGGTGACAGGCGCAGCTTGCCCCTGATTTTGTATATGGCCAAAAAATGAACAGACTATTGCTGGTTAAATGCACTTGGTGTCACAGCTTCACCCTGATGTAGGCTTTAGCCAAAAAACAACCACACCATTGAGGGTTAAATGCACTTGGTGACAGGCGCAGCTTGCCCCTGATTTTGTATATGGCCAAAAAATGAACAGACTATTGCTGGTTAAATGCACTTGGTGTGACAGCTTCACCCTGATGTAGGCTTTAGCCAAAAAACAACCACACCATTGAGGGTTAAATGCACTTGGTCGCAGCTTGTGCTGGCGCACCACAAGACACAAAATGGCCGCCGATCACCCCAGAAAAATGAGACTGACAAACGGTCTGTGCAGCCTAAAAACAGTGAGCAATTGAGGATCAGCAGCTCAATGATCCACAGCTGCAGATCGATCAGTTAATCAAGTCCTTTGGAGGAGTTAATCTGCCTAATCTCGCCCTACTGTCGCAGCCGCAACCTCTCCCTACGCTAATCAGAGCAGAGTGACGGGCGGCGCTATGTGACTCCAGCTTAAATAGAGGCTGGGTCACATGGTGCTCTGGCCAATCACAGCCATGCCAATAGTAGGCATGGCTGTGATGGCCTCTTGGGGCAAGTAGTATGACGCTTGTTGATTGGCTGCTTTGCAGCCTTTCAAAAAGCGCCAAGAAAGCGTCACAAAAGCGCCAAGAAAGCGACGAACACCGAACCCGAACCCGGACTTTTACGAAAATGTCCGGGTTCGGGTCCGTGTCACGGACACCCCAAAATTCGGTACGAACCCGAACTATACAGTTCGAGTTCGCTCATCCCTAATTATAATGTATATTGTATAGCTTGGTGGAGGGGTTATAATGTATATTGTACAGCATGGTGAGGGGATTATAATGTTTACTGTACAGCATGGTGCAGGGATTATAATGCATACTGTACAGCATGGTGCATTGATTATAATTTATACTGTACAGCAGTGCAGGGATTATAATGTATATTGTACGGCATGGTGCAGGGATTATACTGTATATTGCACATCATGGTGTAGGGATTATAATGAATATTACACAGTATGGTACAGGGATTATACTGTATTGTACGGGATGGTGCAGGGGTTACACTGTATGCTCTTTAATGTGACAATTATCTTAGGTTTTCTTATCGCCCACCTTTAATGGCGCTGTGCACAGCTCAGAGCCGACCCCGCTCAGCAGCTGCCAAGGCTTAGAGGGAACACTGCTCATCAGTCAGAATACTCAAAGTTAATTATATGCCACATGCGTTATCGGTGTGTCCCGATATACAGTGTACTCAAATCCCAACTGTGCATGTTCACGACATAATCTTCGCTCTAAACGTGAAACGAGGAACCCAGAAAAGGAATCATAATAGAACTATGTGTAACCCTGTGAAGCAACACAGGCTGCATTATCTGAAATGCCCAGTAGATGTCAGATGGACTCAGTATGCTGTTAATAAAACATTGAGCATTGGTCACATGATTGTGACATCATCGAAGGTCCTGGAAGTTTTCTAGAAGTTACTACATGCTCAGCCAGAGAAAGGACATGTTGTGAGAGACTGCAGCACAGAGATGGAACCTTGCTGAGAGAACCTGCTTCACCCAAGATCACACCTGCTGAGAGAGGGACCTGCTGGCAAAGACAAGCACTGAGTCCAGACGTCTGGTGAATACAGTGAGAGGAGACTGCTGCTGACTGACCTGGCTAATCGTGTTGTGAGGGTAAGCCAAACCTCTCCCTGTATCACCACAGGGCACCTGTCTCCTCACTCACAGTAAAGACTCTGAGGTCCAGTGACGGACATTACACAGCTCAGGCTGCTTCAGTGACCCTGCAGAGCAGGACTTATAAGGGCCCCAACTCTCCTATGTGCACCAACGGCCACTAGGGCGAAGATAAGGGGGTGGGATACAGGCGTGCTTGTGGGTGGGTGAGGAAAATCCACATTGCATTGTTACCTGTATTACTCTATTGTATTTTCTTATGTATGTTGTTTAATTTGCTGCTTACTATATAAAGTGAATTCCAGTTAGGCTGTGTCAGTCTCATTGCACTAAGTATGTTCCCAGTGGGACCCCACATCCCTACCCCGGATGCTCCACTGGGTGGAGGCACTGCCGCAGACATGTACCCCAGCTCCCAGATAGCGGAGGCTCAGGATCCGCCTGTCAGGCATAGTGAGTTAACTAGGTTTAGGGACCCCAAAGACACTAGGGGGCGCCCTCAAAACCCCGTTACATGTGGAGGCACTGCTGAGATGAACTGGGGTACAACCAGTGAGAATAAGTTAAATCCTCAGGCCACTCCCTCCTTTGCAAAAGAGTGGGCCCAGCAAAGAAATGTACCATTACAGCAAGCTGTGATGTTATGCAAAGTCCCATCCTGCTGTGAGATGAATCACGTCATCTTGTGTGTAGAAATTCGACTGGGAATAGAAATGGCGACCGTCAGGGATATCCTGCAGGATTCCGGAGGCCAAACTTACATGTTAATATATTGTCATACGGACTTGGGAGACCATGAGATGCCTACCAACGTTCATTTATATGGAGCCCCAGATGAAGCATGCTCCTTAGTGTACGCTCTCCTTGATAAGAAAGAAAGGGTCTCACTGCAACAACCCTTTAAATTAGAACAGAGAGATTATGTCACAGAAAATTATTCTAAGCTCCTGACTCCCATCTCCGGAAAGACCGGAGCCATTCCTAAACAAGCTGCCCATCCTCCTAGAGGACAGGGGATGATTACTCCTAAAGCAGAATCTCATCCATCTACAGCATTACTGAAACCAGACAACCCTGAAGTACGCACCCTGCCTACAGGAGGTAGTGATGTATCGGACATACTACAGAAACTCTCAGAAGCCATAGTGACGGCAAACCACACTCATAGTTACCGCAAACTAAAGGTGTTTTCTGGGAATCAGCCTGTTCCTTCAGGAGAAGAGCCTTTTGAGGTCTGGAAGGATAATGCTATGCAGTTGTTGGAGGAATGGTCTTGTACGGATACCATAAAGAAACAGCGGTTGGTGGAGAGTCTTCGTTTTCCCGCTACAGACATGATAAGACTGTACAAGGGAGTAAATGGGCAAGCTACTGTGCACGACTATCTACAAGTTTTACAGGATGCTTATGGGAAATCCGAAGATTTGGATGATCTGTTGGTTAAGTTCCTAGCCACTAAGCAGAAGGAGCATGAAAAAGCCACTGACTATATCAACCGGTTACAGCTATCGCTTGGAAAGTTATTCCATATAGGAGCAGTCACTGCCTCTGAGTTGGATGCTCGGCTATCTAAGCAAATTCAGAGAGGTGGTTTGACCAATAATCCAGTTATGATTCTGCTGAGAGCCAAGTTGGATGATAAAGTTCTGCCTTATTCCACACTAATAAATACAGCCAGAAGATTGGAAGATCAGACGTGTCCACCCCTACAGAAGGAGAAAGAGGATACAGAACTGTCAGCTCTTAGGAAGAAGGTGGCTGAATTGGAGCTCTTATGCAAATCACCACCAGAGAGAGCAGATCCTCCCCCGGGAAGTGGGGGGCAACACAGGAAGACTCAGAAAAAACTGTTTCCTGAGGAATCACCCCGCCGAGGGGACTGCTTTAAATGTGGAAAGTCAGGGCATTTTCGGCGGGAGTGCCCTGCGAATTCCATGGAGGTGGATGTGGAGGTGCTGGCAACCGAGCTCGAGGAGACTCAAATGACCAGGTCTTACAAGCGAAGGAAGACCCGGTCTACATATAGTTTATCTGTAGGGGCCAAGATTGGGCCAAAATCTTTGATACACGTGCAAGTAGAAGGAATTCATGCTTCAGCATTACTAGATACAGGTTCTCAAGTTACCATTATCTACAGGGACTTCTATGAACGTCATTTGAAACACATTCCTATGGAACCTGCAGGAGAGTTTCAGCTATGGGGCGTTGGTTCTCAAGCTCAACCTGTGGAGGGATGCATAAAAGTGACCATAACTATTCCCCAGTTAAACACCGGGATGATATGTCCTATGGAGCTGGAAGTTTTGATATGCCCTGCAGCCAAGAAAGTGTGCGCCCCAATAATATTGGGTACTAATGCAAAGATGGTACAGGATGTATTCAAGGCCTATCTGACAGAAGTGGGAGATGTCTCCTTAGATCGATTGATGGAGGTCAGCCCTGTCCTAGGAAAAGAGTGTAGACGACTAGCCCTTGAAACAAAACCAGGGTCGTGCCACTATTCAGGAACAGAATCCGCATTTGTGAAGCCTGGTGAGACCAAAACCTTAGGAGCCATAGCCTCAATGCACCATGAAATGTTGGGGGGAACTGGACAATACCTTATTGAGTCTCTGCCTGAAGAGGATCAGAAGAAGGGGTGGACTCTCATACCTGAGGTAAAAGATTGGCAAAAAAGGTGGTGTCGGAGCTTTCCTGTGATGGTACAGAATTTAACCCCCACAGAAATCCGGATTGATCGTCATCAGAAGATTGGTGTGATACACCTTTTAGATCAGGTTTCATCCATCATGTCTGTGAGTGCAGAACAGAAGGATCATGTGAAAGCACCTTTAGATTTTGATCTAGAAGATTCTCCTCTACCACAGCAGTGGAAAGACAGCCTTCGTTCAAAACTGGCCACCCGAGAGGGAGTGTTCTCCAGAGCAGAGATGGACGTGGGGTGTTCTAAGAGTGCCACCCATGCTATAAGACTTGCTGATCCTACTCCTTTCAGAGAAAGGTCAAGAAGAATACCCCCTCGAGATGTGGAAGATGTCCGGGACATACTCCAGCAGATGGAAGGAGCAGGCATCATCACAGAGTCCCGGAGCCCCTATGCCTCACCTATTGTGGTAGTGAGGAAAAAGAATGGTTCAGTTCGGCTATGTGTGGACTACCGTACTCTGAACAAGAGGACTGTGCCAGATCAGTACACTTTGCCCCGGATAGAGGATCTTCTGAACGCCCTATCTGGCAGCCAGTGGTTCAGTGTGCTTGACTTGAGGTCTGGATATTATCAGGTACCCATGAAGAAGGAGGATCAGGAAAAGACAGCGTTCATCTGCCCTTTGGGGTTCTTCCAGTTTACCAGAATGCCACAGGGAGTCACAGGAGCTCCTGCTACTTTTCAGAGGCTGATGGAGAAAACTGTGGGGGATATGAATCCCAAAGAGTGTCTAGTGTATCTAGATGACCTAATTGTTTTCAAGAAGACACCAGAGGAGCATGAACAAAGATTGCTAAAGGTGTTGGATCGACTTCAAGCTGAAGGCCTGAAGCTATCAGTGGACAAATGCCGATTTGCCCAGAACTCTGTCACTTATGTGGGGCACATAGTCTCCGCTGAAGGAGTAGCCGCAGATCCTGCTAAAATTGAAGCAGTGTTGAATTGGCCAAGACCAAATAACATCAGTGAGTTGCGGTCCTTTCTCGGATTCTGTGGTTACTACCGAAGGTTCGTGAAAGACTACTCAAAGATTGCTCGAGAGTTACATGACCTACTGAAGATTACCTCTGACGTAAAGGGTGCTAAGGCACCATATCCTAAAGACCCCTTTGGAGAAAAATGGACTTCAGGATGTGAAGATGCCTTCCTGACATTGAAGAAGAGACTTACAGAAGCTCCTGTCTTAGCCTATGCAGACCCTGAGAAACCATATATCCTCCATGTGGATGCCAGTATGGAAGGCCTAGGGGGTGTATTGCACCAAAGTTATCCAGAAGGATTGAGGCCGGTGGCTTACATAAGTAGAAGTCTTACAGGAGCAGAGAAGAACTATCCAGTCCATAAATTGGAGTTTCTGGCACTCAAGTGGGCCATCGTGGATAAGCTGCATGACTATTTGTATGGAGCAACATTCGAAGTAAGGACTGACAACAATCCACTTACCTACATCCAGACTACAGCTAAGCTGGATGCCACAGGACATAGGTGGTTGGCTGCCTTGTCAAGCTACAGTTTCAGCCTGAAGTACAAGCCTGGGCCCAAGAATGTCAGCGCAGATGCCCTGTCCCGCAGACCTAGACTCCCTCCTCACCAAGAAGAAGAGGAGTGGGAAGAGATCCCTGGGCCGGGGGTAGGAGCCTTTTGTCAGATGTATGTGGTGGCCGAGAGTCAAGAAGAATTTGCCGAGCTAAGAGGGATAGACTCCATTAGCCACTCTCCAGAAGCCGTGCCTGAGGTGTTCCATGCTCCAGTCATGCTTCAACAGTGGTCCAGTATAACCACAGAAGACAAGAGGAAGGCTCAAGCGCAGGACTGGTATATTGGGATAGTTATCAGAGCCATAAAGACTAAGAATCCTAAATTGCTGACTTCTCTACCTGTGAGTCAAAGAGAATTATACCGAAGAGAATGAAGCCGACTACATCTCGAAGATGGAGTACTCTATAGGGTAAGTACTCTGCATTGAGAGCGATACAGCGGGAATTGGAAATGTGCTGGTGGTAACGGACCATTTCACCAGGTATGCTCAAGCCTTCCCCACTAAAGATCAAAAGGCTGTGACTGTAGCCAAAGTCCTTTGGCAGAAGTATTTTATTCACTATGGACTACCCAATCGGATACACTCTGATCAAGGTAGAGACTTTGAGAGTAAGTTGATCAAGGAGCTGTTGGACATGTTGCAGGTGCAGAAGTCCAGAACCACACCTTATCATCCGGAAGGGGATGCACAGCCAGAACGATTCAATAGGACCCTCCTAGATATGCTAGGGACTCTCAAGCAAGTCGAGAAGCGGTCTTGGAGTAAACATGTGGAAGCCATGGTCCACGCATACAACTGTACAAGGCATGAGTCTACAGGGTTCTCACCCTATTTCCTAATGTTCGGAAGAGAAGCTCGATTGCCGATAGATGTCCGTTTGGGAGTGTCTCCTGATGGAACAGATTCAACTTCACACTTTCAATATGTGAGGAACCTCAAACAAAACCTTCATCGGGCCTATGAGTTGGCTACCCAAGCTGCAGCAAAAATGGAAGAACGGAACAAAAGAAGGTATGATTCTAAGGTGAGATATCGGGAGATTCAAGCAGGGGATAAAGTTCTCCTCCGGAATCTAGGTGTGCCTGGAAAACACAAACTGGCTGACAGATGGAAAGATATCCTGTTTGAGGTTGTGTCCAAACTGGAAGGACTGCCAGTGTACAACATTAGGGGCCCGGAGGGCCGAATAAAGGCTTGGCATATAAACCATCTGCTTCCAGTTGTGTATGCTGATGAAGAGGAAGAGAGTAGTGAAGAACTGGAGGAAAACCCAGCAGAGAGTCCTGGAAATGGGACAGAGGAGACCCCGGGAACTCCCAGTGCCGAGGATCAGTGGTGGTCATCACCCGCAGAAGAAACACAGCAATTGCCTCCTTTAACTCCTGTGGTTTCACAAAGTCCCGAAACCTCTCCTGGGTCACAAAGTTCTCCAAGGTTGAATCCAGAAAGTCCATGTTTTGTGCCTGGAACTTCCCTTAGAGACTCTACTTCGAGGGCAGAAGTCGAAGTTCCACAATTGATGTCCCAAGATCCTCTCCCCCAGCGAGAACTGAGACACAGCACCAGAGTGCGGCAACCCCCTAGGGCCCTAGTTTATGATAATATAGGAGAGCCCAGTTATGCCCCACTGACACAAGCAGCATCTAAAATGGCCACTTTTCTACATGCACTAGCTGAAGTGGTAAATGTTAGTGACTCTTTACCCTAGATAACTAGCTAGCTAGGATGTTACTGTGCTAACTGTACTGTATGTATGCTAAACCTTTTTCTGTTGAGTTTTTGTTATGCTCCCTGGCTAGGACTTGCCAGTGGAAGGCAAGTATTTTCAAGGGGGAGCATGTGAAGCAACACAGGCTGCATTATCTGAAATGCCCAGTAGATGTCAGATGGACTCAGTATGCTGTTAATAAAACATTGAGCATTGGTCACATGATTGTGACATCATCGAAGGTCCTGGAAGTTTTCTAGAAGTTACTACATGCTCAGCCAGAGAAAGGACATGTTGTGAGAGACTGCAGCACAGAAATGGAACCTTGCTGAGAGAACCTGCTTCACCCAAGATCACACCTGCTGAGAGAGGGACCTGCTGGCAAAGACAAGCACTGAGTCCAGACGTCTGGTGAATCCAGTGAGAGGAGACTGCTGCTGACTGACCTGGCTAATCGTGTTGTGAGGGTAAGCCAAACCTCTCCCTGTATCACCACAGGGCACCTGTCTCCTCACTCACAGTAAAGACTCTGAGGTCCAGTGACGGACATTACACAGCTCAGGCTGCTTCAGTGACCCTGCAGAGCAGGACTTATAAGGGCCCCAACTCTCCTATGTGCACCAACGGCCACTAGGGCGAAGATAAGGGGGTGGGATACAGGCGTGCTTGTGGGTGGGTGAGGAAAATCCACATTGCATTGTTATCTGTATTACTCTATTGTATTTTCTTATGTATGTTGTTTAATTTGCTGCTTACTATATAAAGTGAATTCCAGTTAGGCTGTGTCAGTCTCATTGCACTAAGTATGTTCCCAGTGGGACCCCACATCCCTACCCCGGATGCTCCACTGGGTGGAGGCACTGCCGCAGACATGTACCCCAGCTCCCAGATAGCGGAGGCTCAGGATCCGCCTGTCAGGCATAGTGAGTTAACTAGGTTTAGGGACCCCAAAGACACTAGGGGGCGCCCTCAAAACCCTGTTACATATGTATCACAGATCTCCCACAGTAGTGACAGAAGAATGCCTCGCCATATTTGTTTTGGTAAAAGCAGAAAAGTGCCGGCAGATCATAGGGGTGTAAGTTACAGAAAAGGACAAAAATAAAGGATCAAAACCAGACGCCATATAGACTATAAAATAAAATAAAACATAGAACAAAAAGGGTTCACCCGATCAGACCCCAATCACAGGACCTCCTATTAATGACTACGGGTGTCAACATACTGTCCAAACACTCCTGTGTGAGTAGGTACTTGACAACTCCCATATTCCCATTTCTTTAATATAGCAAAAACTGGTTAAAAATATGATCAGACCTGATATTTCTATATGAAATAAACATGTATGTTTTGTGAGTTGTCAAGTGTCTACCCACATGGGAGTTTTGGGGCAGTATGTTGACACCTGCGGCAGAAGAGTTCCCATGGCTGAGGTCAGATCGGGTGGACAGATCCCTTATTGGGTTTTTACCCATTTTATTCCATTTTATAGTCTACATGGGGACTGGTTTGATTTATTTTTTATCCTTTTTTGTAACTACACACTATGTGGATTATGGTCTGACGGCACTTCCTGTTTTTCCCAAAACAAATACGAGCATTGCTTCTTTCAGTACTGTGCTTGTACTAGTTGTGCGGGACATCTGCGATACATTGCTCTATTATGATTAGAGTTGAGCGAATCAAATCCAACAAAGTCAAATTTGATTCGAATTTCAGGATTCATTCAATTCACCGCAAAGCCGAATTTTCTTGTACTTCGTGGTAGTATATTGATGTTACCTGAAATAGTGTAAAAAAAATAATAAATCATTCTTAGCGCCTCGATTGGCTCACGACGGGCCGGCCACCTCCATCTTGATTGTAAAAATCTCGGCTGAAATCCTGTGCATAGTGAAGTATGACGTCACCGCACCAGCTGGTGTAAGTCATCTCCGGCTGCGTGAAATTTCGCAACAGATCTTTAAGCAAGATGGAGGCCTGGTGCGAGCCAATAGAGGCAGTAAGTATGATTTCACTTTATTTTTTAGGAATTTTATGAACATGGCATCTGAGGGGTACAATGATGGGGAGTGGTGCAATTGCCGCACCCTGTCATTGCACCCACTGCTTACAAAAAAAATTGCTTTGTGGCGAAGTAATTCGTTTACAAAGAATTTTTTTTTGCAAAATTCTGCGAAGCAGCCAAATCGAATTTTGAAGAAATTTGCTCATCTCTAATTATGATTCCCTTTCATGGGATCCTCTTTTCATATTTATAGTGAATATTATGTCATGGACATGCGCAGTTGGGATTTGAATAAACTGGGCACGTGCTCAGTATATCCGGGCACGCTGAAAACGCATGTGGCGTATAATTAATTTGTGAATATTCTGAATGGTGAGGGGCATACCGGTTCTGCCTCCGTTTAATTTTATTGAATGTGTCTGTGATTTTAAACATCTCTTTTTGTACACATTTATTCACATTTACTATCATCATGTGGGATATAAGGGTTTCATTTTAATAATGTTTACATAATATTTTTTTTTGGGGGGGGGTCTGAATTTATGACACACTAATTATGCTAATTTATGGTGATGTCAACACTTAGGCCTGTATTACAGATTATCTGATGAATATCTGTCCAATCAGACCAATAGCTGGTGTATATAACAAAAGATCTGTGTGTAAAGGGCCATGTGACCGATGATTGGTCAGAAAATCTGTCAGATAATCTGTTGGTGTAATACAGCCCTTATACACATGGTATAAAGTTCATTGATTGTCAGTATTGTTTGGGTCGAAAAAGGTCCTGTGATAGGACTGAAACATTGCTGCTGTCTGGGTCAATAAATCACTTTTTGCACTTTATTACCAGTTTGAAGTGGTGCAGATTTTGTCTTTTTATGGCTATGTTGGATCTTCAATCTGGATCATAGTCGCCGGCACCCTCATTCTTCAGCCTAATTTGTATGGGATAATGCTGCTATTTGGCTTTATTGATTTAGGCCTCATGCACACGACCGTTGTTGTGGTCCGCATATGAGCCGCATTTTTTGCGGCTCGGGTGCGGATCCATTCACTTCAATGGGGCCGCAAAAGATGCAGACAGCACTCTGTGTGCTGTCTGCATCCGTTGCTCCGTTCCGTGGCCCCGAAAAAAAAAATAGCATGTCCTATTCTTGTCCGTTTTGCGGTCAAGAATAGGCATTTCTCCAATGGGCCGCCGGTTCCGCTCCGCAAATTGCGGAAGGCACACGGGCGGCTTCCATTTTTTGCGGATCCACGGTTTGTGGACCGCAAAAAAAAAAAAATTGGTCATGTGCATGAGGCCTTATTGTGATAGATACATAGATAAAATAGATAGATATGAGATCAATAAATATTAGATGACATACATAGGTAGGCAGACAGATACTGTAGATAGGTAAATGGATAGAAGATAGATAAATAGATTGATCAATCTATCGATAGATATGAGATCAATAAATATTAGATAGATAGATAAACATTAGTTATATAGAAATGAGATTGATAAATATTAGATACCGGTAGATATGAGATAGATAGATAGATAGATAGATAGATAGATAGATAGATGATTGATATCAACTAGATAGATAGAAAATAGATAGATAGATAGATACATCCAAAGGACGAGGCAGCACTCCAAATATAGCGTGAAAGGGTGATGACCCCAAACTTTAATCCCCAGGCAACGTTTTGGCCTACTCAATGAGGCCTCATTGAGTAGGCCAAAACGTTGCCTGGGGATTAAAGTTTGGGGTCATCACCCTTATACGCTATATTTGGAGTGCTGCCTCGTCCTTTGGATGTGTCTATAGTGGAGGAAAAGCCTGCCTTCCTTGAGGATTTGCACCCTGTTTACACCATCTGACCGTGCTGCTGCTTTATCTGCATTTGTAGATAGATAGATAGATAGAAATCAGCAATATAGGGCAGCCCTGAAACAGTGTCAATCCACACAATGGAATAGAAAATTAATGTGAACTTAATATAAAGTCGCCTTGTTCCTCACTTCAATACTCTTAAAATAAATTATCCATTCTTAGAGTTTCTTCACAATGTAAGAAGCAGGCTTCAGTCTGCATTCATTTTACTGATAGCTCTCTACCTCTTTAAAGCCTAAGTAAGAACATCTGGCCTTGTCTCTCTCATAGAACAAGCAACACAAAAGCATCAGAAAGCAATAACAAAGATAAATAACTCTGCAATAAAATTTCAGCTCCAGCAATTTTTCCATTTATATTTCCTGACTGAATCATGTAGCTGTCGTCAGTGCGTTCCTAACTTTAAGCCTGTATCAAGAAAGCCATTTCATGTCCAATAGCTCTGTGAGAACCGTAGTCACAGAGGATCAGCCTGCATATCTAATGAGTTGCAACACAGCTCCCTACATAATATATCTGCCTCTGTCACTTAGATGCGTTCATCGCCCTGTCACATCCAATCTTGGCTGAGGATACGATGGCTTGGCCCATTTCTACTGGGCCGACAATATGTTCTTTATCTTCAATAAATTTGCAATATATATATATATATATATATATCATTACATTACATGTTCTATGTTTTAAAACACATTTATGGGGAGTACTGGATTGGGTTATGGCCCCCAGACCTCCAAATGATCAGGAGTACAAAGTGCCCCAATCAATGTTCACCTAGACACAGAGCCACGATTCCCAAACTGTTGCATGTGCCATGGCGTAACATGAAGCTCCTGGGTACCAAGGGAAAATTTCTAACAAGGTTCCCTACCTACAATGAGGAATTTATATTAATAGTGTCTTCTTATGTGGCAGAGGGAACCATGGGCCCTCTCAAATCAAAGTAATCTGTAGTAAAGTGAGGAACTGCACTCAATTCAAAGATGTTCCCGGTGCCAATCAAGGGCCGTCATCCAAGTAATTTTGCAATTAAAGTATAGCTTTATTTCTTGCATCCAGCGCCCTAGGAATGCCTCTACCCACCTTACAGATAATATAACCGCTGATGAAGGTCCATCATGACCGAAACGTCCGGTCAGAAATATTCTGCTATTGATATGTACCACTGGGCAAATGGATGATGCAGATAATATGACCGCTGATAAAGGTCCATCATGACCGAAACGTCCGGTCAGAAATATTCTGCTATTGATATGTACCACTGGGCAAATGGATGATGCAGATAATATGACCGCTGATGAAGGTCCATCATGACCGAAACGTCCGGTCAGAAATATTCTGCTATTGATATGTACCACTGGGCAAATGGATGATGCAGATAATATGAAATAAATCTATACTTTAATTCCAAATTTTCAACCTGAGTGCCTCAATACTTTATTACTCTCCAATCAAAGGGCTGGTCGTGATTGGTGCTCCCCCCCTCCCCATAGCTATACTCCCCCTAGAGATGAGAAAATCAGTTCTTATTAAAAAAAATGCGTTTGTTACAAACTTCCCAAAAATGTGTCCGCAAGACAAATCCAAAGCTTTTCAGGTTCCCTCGGGCGAAACCAGTAAGGCTACTTTCACACTCACGTTTTGGCTTTCCGTTTGTGAGATCCGTTCAGGGCTCTCACAAGCGGTCCAAAACGGATCAGTTTTGCCCTAATGCATTCTGAATGGAAAAGGGATCCGCTCAGAATGCATCAGTTCCGTCTCCATTCCGCTCTGAGGCGGACACCAAAATGCTGCATGCATAGTTTTGCTGTCCACTTGACGAAACTGAGCCAAACGGATCAGTCCTGGCACACAATGTAAGTCAATGGGGATGGATCCATTTTCTCTGACACAATCTGGCACAATAGAAAACGGATCCATCTCCCATTGACTTTGAATGGAGTTCATGACGGATCCGTCTTGGCTATGTTACAGATAATACAAACGGATCCGTTCATGACGCACGCAAGCGGTTGTATTATTGTAACGGATTGCCCTGATTGGTGTACATGCTGATAGACAGTCTGGATGAGCCAATCAATGGGGCAGCAGGGAGAGAGGTGCCCTTGCAGAACGAGCAGAATGTGTTGAGATGTGAATAAGTGTGGATGGGTGTATCAGTCTGCGGCAGAAAATGATCTAAGGAACAGTGTACAGTCACAATCATTCTATTGTAGTGTCAGGGATAGTTTAGGAAAAGGCTAGAAAGAAGAACAATTATATAGAATAGAGAAAGGCAGGGAAAGCTTTCAGCCAGGGAGTGAGCAGTAAGGAGCTGAGGTTTGGTCTGCTGAGAAGTGCCTTCCAGCTGCAGTCACTGCCTTATAATAAAAGAAGCAAAAAAGAGCAGAGATGTACAGAACCTATCAAAGAACTGCCAGTGAAGCAAGCACCAGAGATACCAGTGCAGAGGATGGGAGTAGTAGTGAACCTAAGGAAGTGTTGTGTCATGGTGTTCTCTATCAAGCCATTGCTCCCTGGGGATTGGTGCAGTGCAGAGATGGGCAAACTGCGGCTCTCCAGCTGTTGTAAAACTACAAGTCCCAGTATGCCCTGTCTGCCTACAGCTATCAGCCTACAGTAGGGCATGATGGGATTTGTAGTTTTACAACAGCTGGAGAGCCGCAGTTTTCCCATCACTGTGAAAAGTAGCATTGAAGAATGAGTCCAGAATTAAACACAATCTTTTTACTAAGTGCAACATAGGCTTCAAATACATTCAATAGCAACAGATTTTAAGTGCAAACGTCTGGCACCAGCAAAGATTATGGAGTCAGGTTGGATGGCTGTAGTTTAGCACTGGCTGTAGTCGTACTGGCCTAGTAATGTTGAGTGATGGTTGTGTGTTAGCCTTAGTCCCTCACCTCACAGCAGTATCTTCAAATGCTGATATAGTTGTTCACTCTGCTGACTGTCTCCTCAATGATTTACTTGAGGCAGAATACAACAGTAATTCACTTTGGAGAATCCTCTATAGGAGCAGGAGCTCAGACGTATGCTTCCTTCCTCTTCTGTAGCTCTACAGGAACTGCCCTCCTAGAAGGAAGTAGGGCCAGACCTGCTATGCTGTCTGTCTTCTTTCTTGCCCAGCCTCCAGTGTCTTCTTGGAGAGGGTTTTCAGTACCACAGGGTGCGTTGTGACACTCAAACAGACTAAGTTGTTCTCCATCAGTGTCCAAAACATTACTTTTGTCAAAATGAACCAAGCCTGGATTCTGAAGGATTTCTTCACTCCTCCAGCTGAGACTGATGAATAGATGTGGCCTCGCTGATGGTGCCTCATCTTGCTACTGTTGCTTTTTGCCTGCCTACCATCATGATCTTCTGCTGCCATCATGCCACAGCTGAGGTCTGTCTGCCTGAAGCAGCTACTCCTTGCTGCTAATCCCCTGCTACCACTAATTAATGCTAATCCCCTGCTACTACTAATTAATGCTACACATTCACCACTACTGCTACTACTACTCATAGATAGCCGATCTACTGCCTTGTATGTTCCATGGTATGCTGCTTCTGCTGCCACTACTATTGTGGCCTCGTGCCTCTTAATACCCTACCCTTTCCATATCCACACTGTAGTGCTGCTGTTCACAATTAAAAGGGAGGATTTTTGTAGGCTTGTTCAAAACGAGCCACTTTTTCTTCTGACAATTATGACTTACGAATGTATAAATATAGGCAGTCATTCTGCCCTCATTAAAGCATAATTTTTGGATGCTTGGTCCCAACAAGTCTCACTTGTCTTCTGACAAGAAGAATTTGTGTGTTGTATGAGCAGACTTTTTTTTTATCCCATAACACAGTGTATGTATAAACACTATCTGCCCTCCATAAGAAACTTTTTAGAAGCTTTGGAATATAACAAAGCATAACACAAGCGACAGCGCAGTGTGTTTTTAAACACGCTGTTCATTACCACCATCAATCAAGTTTACCCAATCAAGTATGCCAGTGACATGATTTGCTATTGCTGTTATTGCATTCAAGAGCTTAGGGAAGGGGGAAGGGGAGAGAAAAAGCAAAAAGTTTGGAAAAATGTGGGTAATTTCAAAAGGTTTGCTCATTTCTAATAAGAACCCAAGTTTCTAATCTGGACCCCATCTGATAAGGTAGTACATGACACAGGGATTCGCCCTTTGGTCTTCTCTCAATTCTTGCATCATGCGTGGATCACATTTTTCTATAGTGTTTAATCATGCAAATTCTATAGATATTTACCCCCATATAAAGTCTATTATCCATTGCTTATGTTGTGCAATATCATTTTCCGATCTTAGTGTGGTGGTAGCTCTCTACTGAAATCATTTCATTCTTTTCAATAAAAGAAGCCCTTGAGGTGTTCTTTGTTTCCATTTTTCTAATGTAGAGTGGCCTAACTCAAAACATGTATAATTATAGATCTCTTTGTTCTTGTAATCTGTGGAGGTTCCATCTGGACCCCAATGATCTAACTTTTAGAAAATTTCAGAGAAGGCTGTGAGTAAAACTTTGTGCTATGGCTCTTCCTGTTTTGTCAGATTTCCAGAAGAAGTTAACGCAACTAAATTTACTTTATGTCTTCCAAAGCCTTCGAGGGCTACTCAGAGATTTCTATGTGTATATCTGTTCCTCAGTCAAGAAACAAAATTAATATTTGGTGAAAAAAAGAATGTTCCTGTATGTGCAGAACCTACACTATACTGTACATTTAATAAATAGTCCCACATCTGAGAGAACATGCTCCACACTATGTAAAATTTGTACTAAAGTTCTCTCAATTCAACCCCAAGTTATAATTTCAGAGATTCTTCCTACTTGGGTGGTCATGGGCTTGTGTACAAAAAGATGAAGCCCATGTAGCTGTACCTGGAGAAAATAAGTTCATTTTGTATGGGTCTTGGGGAGTTGGGCAAAGCCTATGCAGGGATTCCTTCTGAAATCATTCAGATTAAAAAGAATGAGTAAGGTAGTATTAAATATAACCTGGAAGATGCATAATCTCTAACATTGCTTTTGCACCTTCGTGATCTTGCCATACTAACTTGGTACTCAGCATAAATCAGAGAAGGGGTCTTTGCCCTGACAATATGTAACAGTGTTGAGCTTGTCATTTGGAACCACATGTCATGACATAACAATGCATTATATGTGGTTTTCTATAAAACTGAAGGTAAGTCAAACAGCTACTCTTTTACATGGGACTTACAAAACAGAGGATCCTCTAAGGGGCCCAGAAACTGACACTATAATGGATCCCAAATGTTCAGAAGAAGACAACCCCATTTGGAGGTGATTTTGGAGGATCTTTATTTTATAGTTTGGTTTACAAATATAATCTTTGATCTCACTAATCTATCTTCTGTATACAATGATAGATTATCTAATCTAGTGGGACCCTCTATCCGAATCTGTATCCACTCTAACCCATGATACATGTTCTAGAGTAAGCAATGGAATGAGCAAAATGAACTGTACTTCAGGTCATGCAATCATTTCTTCTCTTCCTACTTTTTCTCAACATGAGACATTTAGGTCTCCCAGTAAATGAGAGCATATGAATATACAACAAAATCCTAATGTTGGACAAAGTGGGAGAGACAGACAAGAATCCAATTATAGATGTACGCATTAAAGAGAGGACTTCATGCAAAGCAGAGTTGTGTTCTATTGCCGGCTGAGAGATAAGGCTCCTCAAAGTCTCGGAATTCCAATTTCCTCCATTCCACTGATCACAGATTAGAGGCACAAAAGAGGCACAGTCACTGCTCTCCGACTCAATAACAGGATTTACAAAATCTGGGCAGGAAAATGTCAGCCCTTTCGGAGGGTGGCATTTGTGAATTGATTATTCATAAGTTGGGCTCTTCAGCGCACAGGTAAAAATTACTGATATTTTTGCCCTGAAGGTGGTTTTCCGGCATTCACACAGACAGAAGAGATGAAGTGATGGCCATGGCACCTTAAACGTGCTGATTAGCAGACAATTAAGCACTTAGATTATGTCTCTAATTCACAGTTTTTGTGTGCAAGCTGAAGATTTCCTTAATTCATTCCGCATCAGGAAATTGGGTAATAATTTTTACACGCATGCAGTGTTTTCAAAGTCTAATCGTTCTCAGGTGACAAGAAGAGGAACTTGGGCTATCAGCAAAGGAGCAATTGAGCTGTAGGAAAACTGCATCAGAAAAGGAAAGTAAAGGGAATATCCACAACTATTATTTTAGGTCTAAAATGATGTACTGATTTTTCTATGATATATGATTGTAACTTGTAAGGGGATCAGTCCTAACAGAAGGGATCTTTTTGACCCTGAGTTCCATACTGTAGCTCTCACAAGAGGCAACTGACTTAGTAGTTACAATTCTCACAAGTGGCAACAGGCTTTGTGGTTTCAATAGCCTCTCAATTAGGGCATAATCTTAGTCGCAACAAGCAAATATAGCACAGTTCCTTTGAGAGGCAACGAGAGCCTTGTGTTGCACCTCACCTCCTATCTAGCCAACAACAGTATTCCTCTGGTAACATCAGAGCATACAATGAAGATTGTTGTAACTGCAGACTTCACCATAGCATGTACCCAACTTCTTCCAAGCCGGCACCATTCAGTGATTTTTATCACTTATTTTTTTATCAGGACCCCTCCCCCTTCTTACATCACACAAAGGGGCTGGTGTTTCACGTGCCCTGCATTCTCTGTAGAGCATAGCATTGTTCCTGTTTGCGATGCAAATAGCACCATCTAGTGGCTTGATCTTATCACAACAATCGATTCATCATTATGTAATGAATTGGGCAGTGTCGCTCGTTACATTGGATGAGCGGTGCTCTTTTAAGTTGGGTATGCTCATTTACCATATTTCAGCTTCATGGGGAGAAAAAATATGCAAATAAAATCTCATACAGATGGAAGAAAACCATCTCTTGTGCCACCTATAGATAAGCTACGCTGTAAATCAATGTCACAAAAGGCACAATTTTATACCACAGACTAAGCCACATTTCTAAGATACAGATTTTGTTGTGGATTTGCTGTGAAATTTTCCGTGGCATAAAATTATGCCACATGTGAATAGGTTGCACTAGAGAGATGTTTTTATTCTTTCTAGAGGAGATAATTTCGACAATTTTTCCCACAGTGCATTGCCTTTAAGAGTCCAATAATTAATTGGATCTCCTCAATGAGGGTCAGTATCCACAGAGCTACATAGAAACACATCTCATTTAGCCAAACAGTATCCTGCTCTGTACTGATGAGGGGCAAGAAACTTGAAATAACTGTCTACAGTCTGGTTTGACTAATATACCTAGTCATATTTCAAAAGCTTTTTATGGGTCTGACACTGGCTTACATGGTAGCTTTCTTTAGGTGGCACTAAAAAGACAGTTTTTTTCCATCAATCTAATTTGCAGTTTCAGAGGTGAAAATTTTCCGGCTGTGCACCTACACCCAGATGGAGTTTGTGGGATGCAAACACAGCTCCACACTTACTGTCCAGCTGAAGAATGGAACCTCAGGAGGAATTTCTGGTTTATAACTTAGGATTGGACAAAGTGGTAACATTTAAGAGACTTGATTACATTAAAGGAAACTTAAAGCCGCACTCCCACATTGAATACGTGTACACGTTTGACAAAGCCAAATGTATATGTGTATGAGGGAGTCGGGAGGGAGTCAAGAGAGATAGCTGTCGGGAATAGATGGTTTCGCCGAAAGTTTTTGAATGTGCTATATAGCACCCGATGATGCATAATCAGCTCATTATTAGTCAGGGAGAGCTGTGCTGAGGAAGAGACAGACAGTGTAGGGAGTGATTTCAGAATGTTTTTTACCATCAAAACTTTTCAGAGACCCAAAAAAGTCCTTTTAAGGACTATTGTGTGTGGCAGCAGCAATCTATATTTTTAGTGCAACCTGCGCTAAATTGCTAAAACTTTACAGACCCAAAAGTTCTTATAAGGACTATTGTGTGTGGCAGCAATATCTATATTTAGCGCATCCTGCGCTAAATAGTGTACAATAGTTAGGCCGCTGCAGACAGTGACATTAGCTGCGCCACATCTCCAGTGTAAAGTGTGCGCATCCCAAAAATATCCGTGACATACAGTGTAATTTCACAATAGACAGTGTCCGCTGCAGACAGTGACATTAGCTGCGCCACATCTCCAGTATAAAGTGTGCGCCTCCAAAAAATATCTGTGACATGCAGTGTAATTTTACAATAGACGGTGTCTGATTCTGACAGTGACCTTACCAGTGCCACATTTGCAGTGTAACATGTGCGCTGAAAAAATGTATCTGTGACATACAGTGTACTTTTTCCGTAGAAGGTGTCCGCTGCAGACAGTGACATTAGCTGCTGCACATCTCCTGTGTAAAGTGTGCGCATCTAAAAAATATTTGTGCTATCCAGTGTACTTTTTCCATAGACCATGTCCGCTGCGGATAGTAACATTAGCTGCGCGACATCTCATGTATAAAGTGTGCGCATCCCAAAAATATCTGTGACATACAGTGTACTTTTTCTGTAGACGGTATCCGCTGCGGACAGTAACATTAGCTGCGCCACATTTCCAGTGTAACATGTGATCATCCAAATCATATCTGACATCCAGTGTACTTTTTCCATAGACGGTTTGCGCTGCGGACAGTGACAATAGCTGCGCCACATCTCCAGTGTGCAGTGTGCACATCCAAAAAATATCTGTGACATACAGTGTCCTTTTTCTGTAGACAGTGTCCACTGCGAACCGTGATATTAGCTGCTCCACATCTCCAGTGTAAAGTGTGCGCATCCAAAAAATATCTGTCGCATACAGTGTACTTTGTCAATAGACGGTGTCTGATTCTGACAGTGACATTACCAGTGCCACAGCTGCAGTGTAACGTGTGCGCTGAAAAAATGTATCTGTGACATACAGTACAGTGTCCTGCGCCACTGTCACTGCCTGCCCTGTGAGAAGTCTGAGAAGATCAGATAGACTTGCGGCACGTGAGTCTATCTGACAGATCTTTCTGTTTTTTCTTGCTGTCTGTTGTTGTTGGCAGAATCTCACCTCTCCACAGGTTCTGCTCATTTGCTGTTTAGTGGCTCTATTTAAACCCGCCTCTCACTGCAGACCTTGTGGTTGTTATTTCCTTCGGAGTTCTAAGCTGGTTGTTAGCGGTTCTCCTGCTTCTTACTCATCTCAAGCTAAGTCCTCCTGTTTCTACTTTGTGTGTGTGTGTTGTGTCTAGGTCTCAGGGAGACACTGGTCCCTTCACGGTGGAAGGTCCCAGCAGTCTCATCCCCGTTCCCTAATTTAGGGTTTGTGTCCGTTTCAGCAGGTCTTAGGTTCCGATGTATGAGTTCTTCCACCTTTAGAATTTGCTCATACTGTCAGCAGTCAGGGAGAGGCTCAGGGATAACTAAGAGGTTACCATCCCCCTCCTCACTAGCTTTGGGGCCTAGTCTATGTTACTGTTTTAGTTTGTTTATTTGATGTTTTTCCTTTCCCCACTTACCGAGTAGGCCACATCTCCTTTGTAAAGTGTGCGCATCCAAAAAATATCTGTCGCATACAGTGTACTTTGTCAATAGACGGTGTCCGTTTCTGACAGTGACATTACCAGGGCCACATGTGCAGTGTAACGTGTGCGCCTCAAAAAAAATTCTGGGACATTCAGTCTACTGCGGACAGTGACTATACCAGTGGTACCTCTCCTGTATAACGTTTCCTCAGTGACATTCAATGTAATTTTTTATTAGCCGCTGGTGACAGCATTGACATTACCCGCGGGATATCTCCTGAGTGACGTTTCTACATCCCAAATACCTTTTTAAATTTGTTTGCGCATACTATGCTACTGTGTGTGTGACAGACTTTCAATCATATGTAACATTTAATATGAAGAAGGCGAGCAGTAAGGGACGTGGCAGTGGCCGTGATGCTGATGGTGCACACAAAGGCCGTGGCCCTGGGCGCGGTGAAACTGTGCCTGCTGCCAGAGCACAAGAAAAACAACCATCTACGATACCTAGCTTCATGTCCTAGCTTGCAGGGCGGTGCAGGACACCACTCTTGAAGTCAGACCAGTGTGACCAGGTGGCCGGTTGGATTGCAGCAGATAATGCTTCCAGTCTGTTAAGCACCATCCTGTCTTCCATCAAGTCCAGTCTCGGTAGTCAAGAGTCTGCTCAACCCAATCCTCACGCTGATCCTCCTTCCTCCCACCATGGAGAGTCTGGGCAAACAAATGATCCCACACTCAGATATTTAGAGGAGCTCTTTTCAGCGCCAATCCTTGATTTGGCCCTCTCGCCAAGCACATTTGAAGAGGGACAGATCTTGTGTTCTGATTCCCAAACAATTGAGCATCCACAATCACAAGAAGATGACGGCGGGGAACGGCAATTACTGTTTAATGAGGTGGATGATGATGCGACACAGTTGCCTATAAGTCAACGGCAATTACTGTCTCAAGAGGTTGATGAAGAGGATGAGACACAGTTGTCAATCACTGAGGTAGTGGTTAGGTCAACAAGTCAGGAGGATGAGCAGAGTGAGTAAGTGGAAGAGGAGGTGGTGGACGATGAAGTCACTGACCCAACCTGGGAGGTGGAAAGCCGAGCAAGGGCAGCAGTACAGAGGGGAAGGGATCTGCTGCACCGCAACAGGCTGGAAGAGGCAGTGGGGTGGCAAAAGGGAGAGGGTGGGCAACACCAAACAGGCCGGCAACTGTTCCACTGATCACCTCCTTGCGGAAATCTCCCTTGCCAAGGGGTAGATGTTCCGCAGTATGGCGCTTTTTTGAGGAAATTGCGGACGACAAAAGAATAGTAGTTTGCAACCTGTGCCATACCAAAATGAGACGGGGCGTGAACACTAGCAACCTCACCACCACCAGCATGATCCGCCACACGGCATCCAAGCACCGTAATAAGTGGAATGAACGCCTGGGTCCACAATCTGTGTCTGTGGGTCACACCACTGCCTCTTCTTCCCCTGAGTTACGTGCTGGCCAATCCCCTGTCAAAGGTGCAGGCCAAGATGCCTCCCACCCTACACCTGGACCATCGCAAGCACCATCAGCGACCACAACCACTTCCATGTCCCAGCACAACATCCAAATGTCCTAACCCCAGGCATTTGAACGCAAGCGCATATACTCAGCCACTCACCCACAGGCCATAGCACTAAATGTGCAGCTTTCTAAATTACTGGCCCTGGAAAAAGCTGCCACTATTTTTCAAGTTGTTCCATGCCCGCCTTTCACCACCATGTCTCCCGTAACATCACACATGCCCTGACCAATGCAGTTACTGGGAAGGTCCACTTAACCACGGACACATAGCCAAGTGTATTCGGCCAGGGATGCTACATTAGGTGAATGTTGTGGAGGCCGGGTGTGAGACGTACCCTGGGATGGCACAGGTGCTACTGACGCCAAGGATTGCGGGCCCTACGTCGATCAGGGTTTCCGCCAGCACCTACATTAGTGGCTCCAACCCCCACTTCTCCTCCGCTTCCACCTCTGAATTATCCATGTGCAGCACCAGTCAGTCATAAGTCGGTAGCTGAGAGCAGTGGGGAAGCGGCAACAGGCCGTGCTGAAGCTGGTATGCTTAGGGGACAAACAGCACACTGCCACAGAGCTGTGGCAGGGGATAATAGACCAGACTGAGCTGTGGCTCTCGCCACTCAACCTAGAACCAGGCATGGTTTTGTCTGATAATGGCCGTAACTTGGTGGTGGCTTTGGAGCTCGGCAAGCTCACACACATCCCATGGCTGACTTTCCCGCGACCAGCACGTTATACGCATTTTAGACAACACGGATTACTAGTTGTTCACCCCGATACAAATCTGTCATTCCTCTGGTGGAGAGGATGAGCAAAACGGTGCAATACCAGAAGATCCTTGTTGGAAAATTGCTTAAAAAATTTCCATCTGATAATGTTGGTGGTAGAGTCTGTAGTTCCTTGGCCAACTGAGGAGGGGAGACAAGGGGAACACAGAGCAGTTCCAACAGAGGCAGGGCAACATTCTCCAAAGCCTGGGACAGTTTCATGACACCCCGCCAGCACCCTCACCCTGATGCACGGCCTAGTGTCACAAGGAGGGAAACATTTGGGAGGATGGTGAAGGAGTACATAGCAGACCGTGTCAGTGTCCTCAATGATCCCTCAGTGCCTTATAACTACTGGGTGTCCAAGCTGGACATGTGGCACGAACTGGCGCTCTGCGCCTTGGAGGTGCTGGTGTTTTGTATGAGCGGGTTTTTAGTGCTGCTTTTGGCATTATAACAGATAAGAGTATCCGCCTGTCAACTGAAAATACTGACAGGTTGACTCTTATAAAAATAAACAAGGCCTGGATTGACCATGACTTTTCGACTCTACCAGAGGAAAGCTGATGAACATAAAGGCACTTTAAATGTGTTGTTTATAATGTACTGAATACACTGTATTCCCATGCATCCCTTCCACCACAAACAAGGGTATACTGTATGGTTCAATCTTCTTTTTCTCATCCTCCTTCTCCTCTTCCATCATATTAACATGCTTATTCGTCGCTTATAATGCCCTCGCATATATGCCCTTTGCGTATAATGTTTTACAGGGTCAGCTCATCTGCAGGGCCTCGTATATATTTTTTTAGAGGGTCAGCTCACCAGCAGGCCCTCACCTACAATGTTTAACAGGTTCAGCTCACCAGTAGGCCCTCGCATATAATTTTTTAGAGGGTCAGCTCACCAGCAAGCCCTCACCTACAATGTTTTATAGGGTCAGTTTACCAACAGGCCCTTGCATTTAATTGTTTACAGGGTCAGCTCACCAGCAGGCCTTTACCTACAATTTTTTACAGGGTCAGCTCACCTGAAGGCCCTCGCATATAATTTTTTAGATGGTAAGCTCACCTGCAGTCCCTAACCTACAACCTTTTAGAGGGTCAGCTCACCAACAATCCCTCGCATATAATTTTTTACTGGGTCAGCTCACCAGCAGGCCCTCACCTACAATCTTTTACAGGGTCAGCTCACCATCAGGCTCGCACCTAAAATATTTACAGGGTCAGCTCACCAGCAGGCCTGCACTTCAAATATTTTGCAGGGTCAGCTCACCAGCAGGCTTTCACATATAATGTTTTACAGGGTCAGCTCACCAGCAGGCCCTCGCATATAATTTTTTTACAGGATCAGCTCACCAGCAGGCCTTCACCTACAATCTTTTACAGGGTCAGCTCATCTGCAGGCCCTCACATATAATGTTTTAGAGGGTCAGCTCACCTGCAGGCCCACACCTAAAATCTTTTACAGGGTCAGCTCACCAGCAGGCTCGCGCCTAAAATCTTTTACAGGGTCCTAATTGCACCTAATAGGAAATTTGCGCGTTTGCTGTCTTGCTTGTATGTGGCAGACATTGCCGTTTCTCAGGCTCCCTCTCCAGAATCAAACACTGATTCACCATTACCTGTGGTCACCATGGTTTGAGCTGAAAATAACATCGAAAGTTTATAGGCCAGACATCCGAATGGATCGTCACCGTCACAGGGACGTGTGATCGGCCCCAGTTTATCTAGAGTCACCAAAGCGGCAGCAGGCCCTTGCCCCTAATGTTTTAGATGGTCAGATCAGCAGGCCCTTGCTTCAAAAGTCTTTGAGGGTCACCAGCAGGCCATCAATCATAATTTTTCAAGGCTGCGTATGATGCTCTCCTTTATGTGTAACAAAGGGTGTAGTGGAGTGCCGGTTCCTTGTAATTTTTGCCAGCCCTTTCACTTAGTGCATAGGCTTTATGAGTGTAGGAGTCCCACTACCTGAACATTTGTACCACAATGTGAATGTGGCCCTCCTTTATGTGATATACAGGTTGTATCGGAGTGCCTTTTCCTTTTAATTTTTGGCAGCACTTGCACTTCATATATAAGTAAATATACAGGAAAGAATGTTTCCTAACAATTTTTCCTCTAAAATCTATTTTATCTTCAGTTTTGTGCGTATTATTGTCAGTCTGTAAAAGTGGCGTACTACTCGGACAACATCGTTCCCAGCAGCAACCTGTGATTCCAAGATGCATCCAAAAATCCTCCCCATGCTGTTCCTGAACCATTTCGGTGGTGTTTCCATCAATTTCTGACCTTTTCCTATGAACCAGGCACCCTGCCCTCTTCAGAGCAGGAGGTGCCTGGTTTAATGCTTCGGTTCTCCCATTGATTTCCATTATACTTGGGTGCTTGGTAGAGCACCTGAGCATCCCGATGTGTTTGGCCAGAGCACCTGAGCACCCAAGCACTTTGGTGCTCGATCAACACTAGTGTGTACTTGCATTATTTATGTTGCAGTAACCCCTGTCCCACACAAACCGGCAATTGGATCTGAATACTTTTGAACTTGCATGTAATTAAAAATGTAGTATAGTCACTGAGTTGCTATATAATGTATCTGTATAGCGCCATCCACTGTCCATTCTCTGTCCACCTCACTGGAGTGGTCCCGCATGCCCAGTTTCATCCTTCAACTGCCTCCTGAGCTGTGAGAGAGCTATAGCAGAAAGGCACAGCCCCTGAGCTGCCACCTTGATATAAATCTAGAAAAGCAATGAATGAGGAGATCTCTGTATCCATGTGAGGTACAGGGCTGGTTCTAGCTTTGTTAGAAAGAGAATGGCATGTACTATGTGAGGTCTGATTTTCATTTTTTACATTAATCATGGAATAAACCCATTAATCTTAGGGTTCATGCACACAAACAAATTTTCTTTCTGTGTGTGTTTTTATTTTTTCCGGAATCATTCATTTCAATGGGTGCACAAAAATAAAGTTACTCCGTGTGCATTCCGTTTCTGTATGTCCATTATGCAAAAAAAAAGGAACATGTCCTGTAATTTTATTCATTACGGACAAGGATAGGATTCCATTCCGCAAAATACGGAATGGACACGGACGTCATCCGTATTTTTTGCAGATCCGTGTTTTGTGTATGGTCGTGTGCATAAGCCCTTAAAGTTAGTAGGTAACTTATTTCCCTAGCATATAATACCATATGTAAAAACCTATCTGCAAGCATTATAACTGCATTGCATGACATAAATCAGATGAGTAAGTAGCCACCTTCATTGATTGAGGATTAGTCCCTTGCCAGCACCCTACTGGTACACGTTGCGTTTATACGAAGTTATCACTGATTGGATTTTAGAAAGCTCAAATGGTGGAGATTTGTAAGTAAAATTTAATTGTGTGTACCTCCCCCATCCCACTGCACTGTTAGGTTAAACCATCCATAAATTCATCTCTGATGGAGACCATGAAAGGTGAGTATGGGCGGTGACATCCAAACATCAGAAGCATTGTAGTATTGCTGCCCGGCGGCACAGTGAAGTTATATTTATTCATTGTGTTTATCTATGTATGTATTCCAATTAAAACATCCCTGCATTGTGTGCCAGGCTCGCGATGACATCTGACTAGAAATCCAACAGTGCCATCTATAGGAGAGAACACTGAGATGTCAGTTCATCATCGCCAGCTGCTAGTATTAGACTAGTGATGCCACCAGGAAGCCTAGATAACTAGTACATTTTCTGGATTCAAATAATACGAATTGTTACATTCATTGTGGCTTTATATATATATTCTCAAATAATCTTCAAGGAGACATCGTAGTGGGAGATTTTTCCTCTCCCTTGAGCCAGAAAAGTTGCTTTAAAAGATGTAACTTTCTGAGAGGAAAAAAAAAGTTGCATGCGCCTCTTTTTAAGCCGCCCTTGTCACTTTCCCAAAAGGGTGTGTGGAAAGGATGGGAAAGGAGTGTGGCCAACAGTCGAGGAATCTACGGCAGCTCAGATCTGTCATTGATTTGCGTTTAGGCACATGGACTGCCATAAAATTAGTCGCATCCTCCGGCAGGGTAGGTGATAACAAGACTGATGCAGAAAACACCGATCTTGAAAAATCTCCCTCTTACTTCCCTTAATTTTTACTCCTGAACCAATGTTAGTGCCATAATTAATTGTATTGTAGTTGGGACAACTTCCTATTTTTAGGGTTTTTCCCAAATCCAGGGTAATTACAGTGATATAGTTTAGTATATTATTAATTCAAAGAGGTTTTGTGATAAAAATTACTTTTTATTAGTGTTGAACAAAGGAATCTGAATTTCCTTGTGTTATGTGGTACAAAGTGAAAGCAACAAGCCCGGGAATGCGAGATCACCCATAATGCCAAGCAGCCAGCCAATTCGCGGATAGCAATCCCCTGTGATATCACAGCCCTATAAAACCTTCATCCCATGTGGTCTATGCCATTGTACTGTGAGCTGAGCACAGGGAGAGACATGGCAAGTGCTCATGCCCTAGGGATATTAATAGAAGAATATTGGAGAGGGAGAGTGCAGGGAGACTGTAGGGAGTTCATAAGGAGAGTGCATGAGACTACAGGGAGAATGCAGGGAGACATATGCTGCATCAGTTTTTATCTATGCTTACACTTATTCCTACATTAGCTGTAAATGTAATTCAATACCAATAAGATGGAAGCCTTTATTATTCCAGTGCCAGCGTGCCAAAAAATACCATCCGGTCTGCACCCCTTAGGGGGGCCAGGTCTTAATGATGACCATCTTTATCGTTTGCTGGCTTTACTTTCTCCAAATCATCCTTCAAAGTCTCCATGTCCTGCAAAAATCAGCAAGATGGAGAGAGAGGAGGAGCTGGATGTTCCCGATGACATATTTTCATCGATACTAGATGATGTAGAAAAGGAGGAAGAGCAGATGGCAGAAGAAGGGCTCCACCTGTAGAGCACTTGGACCGGAGTAGTGGGTATGGCAGAGCTGATTAATATTTATTGTCTACTGTCAAATAAACCCTCACCCTGATATTAAAATGAGACTTATGCCAATATATTCTCATATCAAGAAAATACCGAAGCCCGCACACCCCGTCAAGGTCTCTCAAAATGGCACGGGATCTAATGCTAATTGCCGTATGGACAATTTTTGATAGGTGCATAAAATCCGACACACAGCCAGCAGCTCCCAGTTACATCCAGCGTGAAAACACACATACAATGGGAGATGGGAGGAGGCTGTGAGTCCCACCTATAACTGACTCAGGCTGCCCAGGTACACCTGAATGTTACCCATAGATCAAAATCAAGGCATATTCAAACCTGAGGTTGCCCCACCTCCAGGCATACATATACAGACACATCACAGAATAAAGTGGTCTAAAAGGCAAAAAGTCTTATTTTAATATCAGCGTGAGGGTTTAGCCATATATTGTCAATTGCATTTACCATTGTTATGCACCATTTTCAGTGATTTTCTGTTTTCTATAGCCCCATCCGCACATTTGTCTTACATGTGGTCCATTGCAGGCATCCTCCATTGTATGCATTTTTTGCTGGGGATTGCTGTTAGCAACAGATTACATGTGCAGGATTTGCTCCCCCGGTTAGAGATGCGCAACATCATATGGGGTTTTGAGCATTTTCCACTTTTAAGACCTGTGTAGGATGCTTTTGTGGTACATGTGGTCCATTGCAGGCATCCTCCATTGTATGCATTTTTGCTAGGGATTGCTGTTAGCAACGGATCACATGGGCAGGATTTGCTCCCCCAGGTAGAAATGCGGAACAGCATTTGGGGTCTTGAGCATCTATTCCCTTTTAGACCACTTTAGGCCTCTTTCACACTACAGTATGTTGAATTCAGTGTTTTGCGTTCCGTTTTTCACGGATCAGTTGTTCAGTTTTTTGCTTCCGTTGTGGTTCCGTTTCCGTTCCGTTGTTCCGTTCCGTTTTTCCGTATGGCAAATACAGTATACAGTAATTTCATATTAAAAATTGGGCTGGGCATAACATTTTCAATAGATGGTTCCGCAAAAAACGGAACGGAAACGGAAGACATACGGATGCATTTCCGTATGTGTTCCGTTTTTTTTGCGGACCCATTGACTTGAATGGAGCCACGGACTGTGATTTGCGGCCAAATATAGGACATGTTCTATCTTTTCAACGGAACGGAAAAACGGAAATACGGAAACGGAATGCATACGGAACACATTCCGTTTTTTTGCGGAACCATTGAAATGAATGGTTCCGTATACGGACCGTATACGGAACGCAAAAAACGGACCGTATACGGAACGCAAAAAACTGTAGTGTGAAAGAGGCCTTATTCTGTGATTTTACTGTCAAATAACCTGCAGGAGATTGCAAGGAAAGAACTGCAATAATATGCATATTGTTCCCCCACCTAACCAGCCAAACCCCATACCAGCAAGAACCCCTGTTTAAAGGTGCCGAGCGGCCACTAACATTGAGGAAGGACTATACAGTGCGGTCTTCATTATTAAATGAAAGGCAGCTGCGGGCTAATTGACCACATGGTTCTTCACCGCAGCTTGGCCGCAAGCTCTGTACTCTAAGGCAGTGGCCTGGGGATACCTGATTTATAGTTATTTGTGACAAATGAATTCATAACTAGAGATGAGCGAACCTCTGTTTTAAGTTCGGCGTCTAAAGTTCGGGTTTGGATTAGCGGCGAATCCCGATCTGGAACCGGATATGGATTCCGACTTCCGTTGTGGTCCGTGGTAGCGGAATCAATAATCGGCCATTATTGATTCCGCTACCACGGACCACAACGGAAGTCGGAATCCATATCCGGTTCCAGATCGGGATTCGCCGCTAATCCAAACCCGAACTTTAGACGCCGAACTTAAAACAGAGGTTCGCTCATCTCTATTCATAACTAATCAAATTTCTTGGCTAACTTAGCAAAATCAAGTTTTTCAAAACTTTGCTCATCTCTGCGTTTTATCTAATGCCCGCAGCCCGTCTCCTGCCTTCGTTCACTCTGGTCCTCCACACTACATATTTTGTGTTCATGTTCGGGTCCCTGCAGTGTTTACATCCAGCTCAGCATGGTGATGGTCACATGTAGAGATGGCCTTGCGGTTTGCAGCGAACTTTGCTCGTTCGCTGTTCGCCGAACAGGCGAACATATGGATATATTCGCGCCCGCTATATTCTTTTACATTGTGAAGAACTTTGACCCATGACACATCCATCAGGTGGTACAGGACAGCCAATTGAGATGTTTCAGCACATGGACATACCCCCTTCCCTATAAATAAACCTGATCTGGCCGCCATTTTACATTCAGTCTTTTGCCAGTGTAGGGAGAGGTTGCTGTGTGAAGCAGGGACAGACTGTTAGGGACACAAATCGCTAGCTAATAGGGCCACAAAAGTCCTGTTAAGGACTGGTATAGGTGTGCTATCGATAGGTGTGACATACTGAGGAGTGTGATATACTTATAATATACTTTTACTCTAATATTTAAATCAAACCCAAAATATCATGTATGGAAAAATACCATGAACTCCTATAAATATACTAGGCACCACACAAAATAATAGACAAAGAACTTTATTGAACTTTATTGATGAACATTGTATAAATACTAAAAATATATACTCAAGAAGTGTAAGAATGTGAGGAAAAAATTCCCTCCAACCACGGGGCTAAGTGCAAATCAATAATCCAGCTCAGCAGCCCTAGTGGTATAATGCCACAGGCCCTTAGTATTACAAGTAACCTTTACCAACAGGCATCCATGACCTACATGTCACTAGGAACTACTGCAGTACTCCAAAGGAGCCGCAGAGTCCAACAAATATGGCTGAGAGCTATAATATACATATATAGCACATACCCAGGTTCAAGGGAGCGGCCCAACGTCCGTTTCGCTATCACGCTTTGTCAAGGGCTGTTTCTGGTATTGCAGCATCCACTTCAATGACTTATAGGCAGGGGTATCGACACTCTTGTCCAGAGCTGTGTCTAGTAGTGCAGCAATCACTTGGATAGGGCTGAGATGCAATACCAGTGAGGTGTAAATTTGCACTGGTGTAGATTTATAAAAAAATTGGAGACAGCACTACATGCTTTTTAAACTTTTGGTGAGCCCAGCAAAACAGTGTAATTTTTCTGGCATACTGATGTATACACTGATTTGCGACATTGTGGGACAATGTACAGTATATTAGGCAGCTTCAGGACTTTCTATCATACAGTGAATAAACTACATTTCCAATACCAGAAAACCCCTTTACCTATTCAAGTCATGTTCTTCTAAACCTTTCCAGAGCTCAGACATCTTTTCTTCTACCTTCCACGTAAGTCTTTAACAAATCGATTACACTGTATTCCCTCATTCAAAAACAAAATAAGTGAAGTAATTTGCTTCCACATTATCAATTGATCCGTCTAGTTCTATCATGTTGGTCCCTGGTGAATGTTGGAAATGTATGATGAATGAGCAGATAACCAGACTTGAGAAACATGATAGATAGATAGATAGATAGATAGATAGATAGATAGATAGATAGATAGATACAAAAATAAATGATAAGGCAGCTCTCCAAAATCAGTGAAAGGGTGTTGGACCCATTTATTTCAGCAGTAGCAACATTTTAGCCTTGATAGATACCATAGATAGATAGATAGATAGATAGATACCGTAGATAGATAGATATTATAGACAGATATTAGATAGAGACTTTAACACAGATCAAAAAAAAAAAAACACTTAGGCCTCTTTCACACGGGCGTGAGTTTTTTTGCCCGGATAAGAGCCGGGTGCGTTGCGGGAAAATGCGCGATTTTTTCTGCGCAAGTGCAAAACATTGTCATGCGTTGCACTCGCGTGAGAAAAATCGTGCATGTTTGGTACCCAAACCCGAACTTCTTCATAGAAGTTCGGGCTTGGGATTGATGTTCTGAAGATTGTATTATTTTCCCTTATAACATGGTTATAAGGGAAAATAATAGCATTCTGAATACAGAATGCATAGTAAACCAGCGCTAGAGGGGTTAAAAAAAAATAAAAAAAAAATTAACACACCTTAGTCCACTTGCTCGCGAAGCTGGCATCTCCTTGTGTCTCCGCTGCTGATGAACAGGACCTGGGGTGAGCTACTCCATTAAATAAAGCTTAAGGACCTTCGATGACGTCACTCCGGTCATCACATGGTACGTCACATGATCTTTTACCATGGTGATTCACCATGGTAAAAGATCATGTGATGACCGGAGTGACGTCATCGAAGGTCCTTAAGCTCTATTTAATGGAGTAGCTCACCCCAGGTCCTGTTCATCAGCAGCGGAGACACAAGGAGATGCCAGCTTCGCGAGCAAGTGGACTAAGGTGAGTTAAATTATTTTTTATTTTTTTTTAACCCCTCTAGCGCTGGTTTACTATGCATTCTGTATTCAGAATGCTATTATTTTCCCTTATAACCATGTTATAAGGGAAAATAATAATGATCGGGTCTCCATCCCGATGGTCTCCTAGCAACCATGCGTGCAAATCGCACGGCATCCGTACTTGCTTGCGGATGCCATCCGATTTTCACACACCCCATTCACTTCTATGGGGCCTGCGTCACGTCAAAATCGGAAAATATAGAGCATGCTGCGATTTCAACTGAACGCACAAGTGATGCGTTAAAAACATCGCTCATGTGCACAGCCCCATAGAAATGAATGGGTCAGGATTTAGTGCGGGTGCCATACGTTCGCCGCACGGATCGCACCCGCACGGAAAACTCGCCCGTGTGAAAGGGGCCTTAGTTGAACTGCTAAGGCTACTTTCACACTAGCGTTAATATTTTCCGATATTGAGATCCGTCATAGGGTCTCAATACCGGAAAAAAATGCTTCAATTTTGTTCTCATTCGTTTTCATTGGGGACAAAATGTAACTGAACAGAACAGAATGCTCCAAAATGCATTACGTTCCGTTCTCATACTGGAGAGTAAGGCTACTTTTACATTAGTGTTTTTTGCGGATCTGTCATGGATCTGCAAAAACGCTTCCGTTACAATAATACAACCGCCTGCATCCGTCATGAACGGATCCGGTTGTATTATGTCTTCTATAGGCATGACGGATCTGTCATGAACACCATTGAAAGTCAATGGGGGACGGATCTGTTTTCTATTGTGTCAGAGAAAACGGATCCGTCCCCGTTGACTTACATTGTGTATCAGGACGAATCCGTCTTGCTCCGCACAACATCTTGGACAGAAAAACACTTTTTCTGTCCGCGATGGAGATACAACCAAACGGAACGGAATGCATTTTTGTGCATTCCGTTTTATTCAGATCAGTTTTGTCCCCATTGACAATGAATAGGGACAAAACTGAAGCATTTTCTTCCGCTGAGATCCTATGATGGATCTCAATAGCGGAATTGAAAATGCAGATGTGAAAGTAGCCTAAACCGCAGCATCTTTTCAATAGGGACGGATCCGCTTTCTATGACACAATACAAAATGGATCCGTCCCCCATTGACTTTCAATGGAGTTCATGACGGATCTGTCTTGGGTACAGTATGTTAAAAATAATACAACCGGATCTGTTCATAACGGATGCAGATGGTTTCATTATCACTAATGGAAGCGTTTTTGCTGAACCCTGCCGGAAAAATTCTAAACGCTAGTGTCAAAGTAGCCTAAACTGCAATGTGACTGTTAGAATATAGAGATACTGCTATAATGTTGTATTTTTATGTGTGCTATTATATCTCCCAGCACTCCAGTGTGCCATGTGGCTTGCTCCCATATTTCATTTTGTGATGATAGGTCATTTACCATGTACTGTGCTTTTGAGCTGCATCTCCCAAAAAATATAATTAAAAGAGATCCAAAAAGACTACATTTGTGAGCAAATTACAGTTTGCTCACAAAAAAACAAGCTCTCAAAAAGCTCCACCAACAGGAAACTAAAAAGTTATGGGTGTCAGAATATGAATACACAACATAGTAAAATACAGCAAACACAATATAAATTGAGTATTCCCATAATCATACTGGTTTGCAAAAGTATGGTAACGTGTTACCAACTTGGGAGCATCGTAAAAACCTACTCCAAAAGACAATGGCGTTATTTACTTTTTTCTATATATTTTTTACAGTTTTTAATACAACAGTTGTGGACAGAAATACAAAAAACGTTGCTGCCAAAATTGTCTTGGTCTTTAAAGGGGTTATCCAGATTGCGCCATAGCACAAGCGAGAGATTCAAACTTACACATGTTTTGCAGGTTCTAATGCCAGGCTAGGATCACATGCCTAGTGTACGGCACATGATCCTGGCAGTGGCTCGTGGCACAACGCGGATAACTCTTTTAATGGGTGATTCGGCATTGAGAATGCCATATAAAAAAACTGTGTGATAACTTCAACTTGTTTGGTTATCTCATCTGCCAAAATTTTGTATATATCCCTAAATATCAGTAAAAACTATAGCTCACCCCACAAAAAAAACAAGCCTGCACACAGCTTCATTGATGGAAAAATAAAAAGTTATGGGTTTCAGAATATTGGGAACACAAAGTAAGGGGAATTGCATCTGAAGTAATGACCATCACATTGCCAATTTTACAACCAAAAGGAGTCTTTGGAAGTCTTCATGGCTAGATGGACCCCAATGAAATCAATGGGACCATTTTTAATGGACTCTTAGATAGGAGTGCACCCATCTAGCAGGCATTAAAAAACAGTACTGTATCAACCTGGAAAGACCTTCCTGGTTGATAGTAACAGCAGGACCTGACGCTTCTAGCACCATGATGTGGGAGCAGCAGAAGGACTGTGTCTGTCAGCCATTGCCGAGCAAGTTTCTTTGGTAAAGTAATTTTTTTTTTTCCTTCTATAGAAGTGGGAATATGGCGGACAAAAATTATGGGGGCACAAAAGAGGGACTGAATGGACCATATTTAATATAGCGGCAAAAATGGAGGGACATAATTCCACAAAATAATTATGGGGCAAAAAGGAGACACTGAATAGGCCATAATAAGTATGGTAGCAAAAATAGACAAGCAAAAAATAATTATGGAGGCATAAAGGAGTGACAGAATGGACCATATTTAATATGGGACAAAAATGGAGGGACAGAATGGCACAAAATAATTATGGGGGCATAAAGGAGGGACCAAATAGGCCATAATGAACATAGTGGCAAATGAAGGGACAGAATGGCACTAAATTATTTTGGGGGCAAAAAGAAGGGACACAATGAAACAAGGGGCACAAATTCATTGTGGTGGCTTGAAGCAGGGGTATTATTGATTCTAGGAGGCAATTCTGTGGGCACTAAGGGTGAAAATTCCAAAGACAAAAAAAAAGCAATATATACATATGTACTTTATAAAACGTGCAATGGATATGCAATAGTAAATATATACATGGAAACTATGGAAACAGCATAGCCAAGCAAGCCTTGATGTAACAATCAAATTCGGCGTCAGGGCTGAACTATGGAAACAGCAGACTGCAAAGCCACTATGCTCGTTTGGTACCTGTGTCCTGGGTGTGCAGTGCTAAATACAGTTTTTGCCATTTTTTTCTGTTCTGGGGGTTCTGATGGGGATTCAAGGTCTAATAATCAGTGGGGGCTGTTTTTGGGTCTGTTCTAAGGTCTGATGGGGGTCTCATCTGCGATCTAATGAGTAATGGGGGTTAATTTGGGGGGCTGATCTAAGATGATTTAGGGGGCTGATCTGAATTCTCGTGGGGGTCTGATGAGGAATGGGGGTCAAATCTGAGGTCTCATGAGTATTGGAGGTCTGATGAAGATTGGGGGGCTGATCTGAGGTCTCGTGGGGTCTGATGAAGAATTGGGGTCTAACATGAGGTCTCATGAGTATTGAGGGTCTGATGAAGATTGGGGGTTTCATCTGAGGTCCGATGAAAAATTATATTTTTTCAAATTTTCTTCCTCAAAATCCAAGGTGTGTCTTACGGTCTGGTGGCGTCTTATGGATCAAAAGGTATGGTAATTTAATTTGACTAAATTTTTAGTATTTGGGATTTAATTTTTTTTTACTTATAATGAGGATTATTACTTAAAATAATCCTAATTTTTTACTCCACAACCCACTATAAGGGTCCATTTTGTCGAGTGAGTCCCCACATTAGCTAAAGTAACATGAACTAACTAACTAAAGTGAAAACTGGAACAAGAAAACGACATAAATATTATCCAGTCAGTAACCCAATTAGATGCCAAGGAACAGTTACATGAAGTAGCATTATCTTTTCATGGTCTAGCATCATAAGAGTAGGGTGGGGTTAACAGTAGACCAAACCAACAGCCCTCACATACACCTGGAACCAGCCCTCATCTTTTCCATGTGACTTGGTCATTAATCTTCATAGTACTATAAGATAATTATCACTTGTTCTGTAATAAAAACAGATAACCCATTATTAGATATATACTACATGACAAGCTCATTACCACTGTACTACTGTACTGGACAATTAACCCCTGCTGCATATGTTTATTTATATCTTCAAAATGGTATATTTGAAGTACTTAGACATTATCCGAGTTAAAAGTTCTCCCATTCCAGTCTCTGTACTAGTGATTGACGGCAGATGAAGATGAATCAGGCTACTCTTGTCTGATGTCTTTATTTTTAATAATTAATAAGAGCAGACATTAATGTAGACTTCTAGACAGATATAAGTGTATTTCCTGTTAATATTTCCTAACAGCATTTTCTTGACCATCTTATTACCTTCTACATTTCAACAAGAAGAAATATTTTCCGACTCAAGTCTCAAAATTTCCTACAAATAGGTTTGTAAATGGCAAGAATTGCTTAGTTACTTTAATTTGAGGAAAATGATAAAAGGTGTTGGAGTCCAAACCAAGGACTCCTATGATAATGACAATAGGACGGCCACAGCCCTTTCTCTTCTTTAACCAACACATTGGTGTCCAAGTGGCTGTGTGTGGTACTGCAGCTCAGGACTATTCATAGGTATAGGTATAGCTACAAGAGCAAACATTGTTAAAGGAACAAGAGTGGCGTTGTTTTGGGTACTACAATAATGTTGCATTCTTAGGAATCTTAGGAGCTGAAATTCATTGGCCCCCAAGGTAGAATTATAGTTATTAACTAGTCTGCTCTGTTGACCAAGATTGTTGTCCACCATGTCAATTGTTAGTCCTCTTGAGTAAACCAATGGGTTTCCTTTGCAAAACTTTTGATGAAATCTTTCTTGGTGTCTTCTACACTGTAATTTCTTATTCTGTGCCCTCTATAAAAGTACCCTTCAGAGTTGTATTAGTTTGTATTTAAGGACTTTGGCTAGCTCCCCTTGCAACACAATCAATGACCACAAGATTCCTTTTTCTTTCTATGACCACTATGTCAACAACTGATCCAATGAGAGGTGGATCAGTAAGTGGTAATAGGCTATTGTACCCTGGCCTTTTTGCGTTCACATGACATGTCCTTCCTATAAGGATTCACAAGACAGGCCGGCAATCAGGTACTGGAGCTAGTTATGGGATCAATTGTGGAATTGTGCAGACTGAAGTAGAATCATTTATGGGGACAATTCTTCTCAACATATGAGATTTTGCACCGAATTTTATGAATGATACCTAATTTCTCTGCTAATCCAGTGGTCTATAACCTACTAACTCTTCAGTTGTTGTAAGACTCTAGCCACAGGTTGGAGATCACTTCACTCATTCCCGTCAATGGAGAATTTCTATACAGCTACATGTAAATAGTCTACATTCATATTTCTGATCATATATGGTTCACTATACTACCTGGCAGCGTATCCTGTATACATGTTACATAGTGTTCTGCTAATTGCTTTTATGATCGCCTCAAAGGCTTCATTCACATGGCTAGAAATTGTTATTATTTATGTATCAATAGAAGGAACCTTTCATTGTGGGTGGATTTTCAAGGTAAAAACCATTGCCTGCAGAGATTTTTCCGAACAAACTTGCCAATAGAAATTATTCACATAGTCAATGGTCCCTTTCTCCTTAGAAATAATGCACAAAACAATCAGCGCTTCAATTAAACAGCTCATAGCTTTCTAGATGTTAACAGACCCCTTCAGTATGCACATTGTAAAGCACATTTCATAGGAAGTTGCATATTTGTGTGAAAAGCAAGGCACTTATCAGAATAATAGCAATGTCACCATCGCAATCACAAGATACTCTACATCTCCAGCTTCTAATGCACAAGGTTTGAAAAAGCTGCCAAAATGCATTCCCCACAGCAAGTTGAGCACTTTAAAGGGAACCTGTAACCGGGATTTTGGGTATAGAGCTGAGGACATGGGTTGCTAGATGGCCACTAGCACATCTGCAATACCCAGTCCCCATAGCTCTGTGTGCTTTCATTGTGTAAAAAAAAACTGATATGATACATATGCAAATTAACATAAAAGAGTCATATCTTACTTGTGTGACCAGAGAAGAGTCATATTTTCAAGCTCTGACTCATCTCAGGTTAATTTGCATATGTATCAAATCGGTTTTTATACACAATAAAAGCACACAGAGCTATGGGAACTGGGTATTGCGGATGTGCTAGCGGCCATCTAGCAACCCATGTCCTCAGCTCTATACACAAAATCCAGGTGACAGGTTCCCTTTAAGAAAAAGCTGATTGCCGGGGTTAGGGTAAAATCTGGCTGATTTTTCGGATCACCTTACAGTGTAATATTGCTGCTGATTGCCCGATGAACGAGCAAACACTCGTTCATCAGGCAATTCTGATTTTTAACCATGCTTAAAATTTAGCGCTTGCCAGCAGCAGATTGTGCTGTATGACAGGGATCTGCCGCCAGCAAACCACTGGACAGTATAGGGACGAGAGATGCAATAGAGTTCGTTCCTCCCCATGCTGCAGAGGAGATCGCTGCATGTAATAGCCTCTGTAATACATGCTTTAGTATCTCTGAAATGTGCCTTGTCTGTTGGGTGGTTCCTGGGGGCGCCAGGCAGACTGCTCCCAACGGATGCCCTGATCAGCTCTAACCACATATGTGAGACTTTGGAGGTAGATGCGTGTTTCACAGAGGGCCCCTCTTGCCAGTGGTGCTGTATTTTTCCCTTTATAAGATGGCAGTGCAAACATAGATTTTTCATGGCCATATTCACAGATGAACCACTGACCATCTTGTCATGGATGTCATCACAGACATGGACATGTGAAAAAAGCCAGTATTTCGGTAAGAGCAGTAAGTATGGAACTCTCTGCCTGAGAAGGTGGTGATAGGTGAATTCACCAAAAGTGTTCAAGAATCAAGAGGGGTCCTGGATGTATTTCTGGAGGGTAATAATATTACAGGCTATAGCTACTAGAGATGGTTGTTGATCCAGGGAGTTATTCTGATTGCCTGATTAGCTTCTACCTCACAGTTTTTTGGGGTTTTTTTGCCTAAAAACAAGGATAAAAATGTGTACCTGAGAGACTGGGAATTTCACCCTAACCTTCTGCGCTCCCTTAGGACATATTTCATAAAAACACACTAAGGTCATTCCTGTCATTCAATCCTAGAGGGCTCAACAAAATGTTTTTTTTATGAGAATTTCTGCCTCCTTTTGCAATAACATTTTTTCTCTATCTCCTCCTTTTGTTATCGGAACAAACCACAAAACCGCATTTGGCCAATATCGCCTCCACTTTGCTCGCACATGTGGTCGATCAATCTCGGTGCTCCCACCTTAGTTCCAGTGGCGTACCGCGGGGGGGGGGGGGGGGGGGGGGGGGGGGGGGGGGCGGGCCGCCCCGGGTGCCACTCACAAGGGGGGTGCCACTCACAAGGGGGGTGACATACGGCCGCTGGGCCGCCTGTCTTTAAAAAAAAAAAAGTATATTTTTTATTCTTCAGGGCCGCACCGCCGATCCGGCGCGGCCCTGGATGTAATTGCGGCCGGGCTGTGTGCTGTGGGGCAGGGGAGGGAGAGGCGTGTCCCTCCCCTGTTCTTCTGATAGGCCGCAGGCACTAATGCCTGCAGCCTATCAGAGGCCGGCTCAGGCAGCGCGATGATGTCATTATCATCGTGACGCCTGAGCCCGGCAGCACACAGCAGGGACACAGGCCGGAAAAGGCTTGCATCGCTGCTGAGCTGATGGAGGTAAGTATTCGTTTTTTTGTTTTTTTTTCCTCTTTGCGGGGGGGGGGGGGGGGGGCTGGCACTATGGGGGGGAGATCTGGCACTATGGGGGGGAGATCTGGCACTATGGGGGGGAGATCTGGCACTATGGGGGGGGAACTAGCACTATGGAGGGGTACTATGGGGGAACTAGCACTATGGGGGGACACTATAGGGGGGGCTGGCACTATAGGGGGGAGATCTGGCACTGGGGGAGATCTGGCACTGGGGGGAGATCTGGCACTATGGGGGGAGATCTGGCACTATGGGGCAGCTGGCACTATAGGGGGAGCTGGCACTATAGAGGGGGCTGGCACTATGGGGGGGAGGTGGCACTATGGGGGGGAGCTGGCACTATGGGGGGGGTATCTGGCACTATGGGGGAACTAGCACTATGGGGGGGCACTATAGGGACAGCTGGCACTATAGGGGGAGCTGACACTATAGGGGGGGCTGGCACTATGGGGGAGATCTGGCACTATGGGGGGGCTGGCACTATAGGGGAGCTGGCACTATAGGGGGAGCTGGCACTATAGGGGGGCTGGCACTATGGGGGGGAGTTGGCACTATGGGGGCATTTCTTACTGGCACATTATGGGGGGGCACCATGGGGGAGAGGAGCACTATGGGGGTATCTGGGGGCTCTAAAGGGGCTTTTTTTTTATTATTGGCACATTCTGGGGGGCACTATAGGGGAGAGCAGCACTATGGGGCATCTTGTGTTACTATAGGGGCATTATTTGGGGGCACTATGGGGAAGTGGGGGCTCTAAAGTGGTCTTTTGTATTGGAACATTATGGGGGGCACTATGGCATTTGGTGGCACTAAAGGGGCATTTTTTACTGGCACATTATGGGAGGCACTATAGGGGAGAGCGGCACTATGGGGGAGTGGAGCACTATTGAGGCATATGGTGGCACTAAGAAGGGGCATTTTTTTACTGGCACATTGTGGGGGAGGAGCACTATAGGGGCATCTGCTGGGGGCACTAAGGGGCATTTTTTTACTGGCATATTATGGGGGACACTATGGGGAAGGGGTAGAGGAGCAGTATGAGGGCATTTACTTGGGCACTATATAGGGGTATTTTATACTGGCATACATTATGGGGACTTTAGCTCAACTGCGGGCACTAAGCGGGAGTATTTCATGTACTGTCATATTATAGGGAAAATTAGTACTACTAGGGGGTATTATGGGGAGCTTTACTACTACTGGGGGCTATGAGGAACATGATTACTAGGGCACTATAGGGGCATTATTACTACTAAGTGTGCTCTGGCAGAGAATTATTTCTATTGGTGGGATTTTGGGGAGCACTGTTACTTTGGGGGCACACTGGCATAGTATCAGCTTAGAACAATTATTTTTGGGGGACATTATCTTTATACTATTAGTGTCTGGGCGCAGTTATTTTTATTTTTTAGAGCACTGTGTGCCAATAATTGTTTAAGGGGCACTATCTGTGTGGTAGCAGTATTCCCAGGGGTACTGTTTCTGCAGTATAGTATTGGGGGCACTATCTGTGTGGTAGTAGTATTTCCAGGGGGACTGTTTCTGCAGTATAGTATTGGGGGTGGCAGGAAACTAATGTCTGTTTCTCAAACTCTGCAGAGACGGGAGATGGCAGAAAAATCATCATGGCGGTCTGGTCTGAATGGAGAAGATGAGGAAAGAGAACGTCTACATCAAAGGTGACATCACTGGATGTAAGAGGTATGTGGCGCTATGTAGGAGAGGAGATGCCCCTTATGAACCACTGATCACCCCTGATCACCCCATATAGACTCCCTGATCACCCCCCTGTCATTGATCACCCCCCTGTAAGGCTCCATTCAGAGGTCCGTATGATTTTTACGGATCCACTGATACATGGATCGGATCCGCAAAACACATGCGGATGTCTGAATGGAGCCTTACAGGGGGGTGATCAATGACAGAGGGGTGATCACCCATATAGACTCCCTGATCACCTCCGTCATTGATCACCCCCCTGTAAGGCTCCATTCAGACGCCCGTATGATTTTTACGGATCCACTGATACATGGATCGGATCCGCAAAACACATGCGGATGTCTGAATGTTTTGTAATAAATATTATTGAAAACATTGAAAAAAGTTTGTGCATGTTTTCTTAACTTTCTTGGGGGGGGGGGGGGGTGCCAAATAAAGGGTTCGCCCCGGGTGCCAAATGCTCTAGGTACGCCCCTGCTTAGTTCTAAGTGAGCTTGCATGCTCGCCAAAACGAACCTGCATCGCCCTGATTGTTTTCCCTATGTAATCTAAACCACATGTGCATATAATAGCATACACTACATAGTTCGTCTTACAGGTAAAAAACTCCTTTAAAAATAATTCACTATTACCTAATGTTACATATGATCCCTTTAATAAATTGTTGCAAAAACAACACTGGCCACAACGATGATTACCCTCCGGTATCATGCGTCTTAGCCAGTTTGGTCCCCATTCAGACTGTCTCTCAAACCTACCCTTCACTAACAAATCTTGCAGGTTCTTACTGCATCTAAAACGAGTAAATCAATAATAATTTAGGCTGGCTCACAGTATTTTTGCATGTATAAAATTTATTAACCCGATAAATGTTTAAAATATTGAACAAAACTTAATTTAGCGTCGACATATCAGCATGAATAAATGTATAGCTACATACAGTGCGGAGCTCACGCACACATCTATACAGCTGGAGTACTCTAAATAGATAAGACCTTTTGGCTAACAATATTGGCGTCTATCTGCAAGGTTCGTACAGTTAAACCACTCGGATGTTTGTATAATTATATACTGGTTTACCGGTAGTTGGAACCAGAGTGGTTCAAGGAGTGTCCTCTCTGCGGTCCCTGATGAGAGAAACTTTGCACTGAAAATGCTGTTTACTGATGGTAATTACACCGCCTCCAACTGCTGTTACTTTACTCCCTCCTCTTGCGGAGTAGGCTCTCGACTCGTTCTCCGTGGCGTTCTCACGTGACCAACCAGAAGGTGGTTTATTGGTCGATGACGTGATCCACTTGAATTTGTCGGGATGCAGCAGAGTTCGCTCGGTATACAATTTGATTCTGCTTGACAGGGTTACTTCACTATGTTAGGTAAGCCGACATAGGTTGATCCACTTTACCGATGCCTTACATCTGGAACCGCTTAGAGTTGGTATCAGACTTACTCCTTTCGATACCAACTCTAAGGGGTTCCAGCTGTAAGGCATCGGTAAAGTGGATCAACCTATGTCGGCTTACCTAACATAGTGAAGTAACCCTGTCAAGCAGAATCAAATTGTATACCGAGCGAACTCTGCTGCATCAACTTCCGCCACCCTGACAAATTCAAGTGAATCACATCATCGACCAATAAACCACCTTCTGGTTGGTCACGTGAGACGCCACGGAGAACGAGTTGAGAGCCTACTCCGCAAGAGGAGGGAGTGAAGTAACATCAGTTACACAGAGGCGGTGTAATTACCATCAGCAAACAGCATTTTGAGTGCAAAGTTTCTCTCATCAGGGACCGCAGAGAGGACACTCCTTGAACCACTCTGGTTCCAACTACCGGTAAACCAGTATATAATTATACAAACATCCGAGTGGTTTAACTGTACGAACCTTGCAGATAGACGCCAATACTGTTAGCCAAAAGGTCTTATCTATTTGGAGTACTCCAGCTGTATAGATGTGTGCGTGAGCTCCGCACTGTATGTAGCTATACATTTATTCATGCTGATATGTCGACACTAAATTAAGTTTTGTTCAATATTTTAAACATTTATCGGGTTAATAAATTTTATACATGCAAAAATACTGTGAGCCAGCCTAAATTATTATTGATTTACTTGTTTTTTCAGTGGAGACTGATTAGCTACCTCTTTTAGCTGGGGATCACTTGCTATTATGTGCCAATTCTTCTATACAGAAGCCTTGATTGCATCTGCCATAGGACTAAACTGGAAAGAAAAAGTAAAACTTTTTTTTTTTTTTTTTTTTTTGTTAGTTTGTAATAACATATATTGATCCTGACCTCGAGCCATTTCGGGGATATCCTCTCTTCCTTAGACGGGAGCTCAGTTGCTGTGCTTGTAAATCAAATTGTTCAGTGCTACTGTTAATCCTCAGGAGTCGTAAGAATTGACCATACGGTAGGGATTGTTTAATGTATGCAGGGTGGTAACTATCATATCTCAATAAGGAGTTAAGTAACTGTATTCTTCCTAAATTCACTAGTATGGATCACTCCTTCTTCTTTTATCTCTATTTTAACATCTAGAAACCTCCAAACCTAGCATTACCTCCAAACTGTGATGTAAAAAACATATTACAATTGTTATCATTTAAGTATGTCATAAACTTGGTGAATTCCTCCTCCGACCCCGACCATCCATCAATGTATCGCACATATAACTTGAAGAGGCGTAAGAGGTGGTAAGAGGTGATATCAAGCGCAAACAGATATCTTGGCACTAACAGAGACCAATGTAAAAGACATCCGAGATGGACAAGGCATTATATTAATTAATTTGACAGACATAGAATTGTCAGATGATTGTGTGTCTTTACTATCAAAAGGTCTAAATTACTGTGTATATAATGAATTTGATGACGTGCAGATTGAGATAGATTTTTTTTTTTAGCTGTAAGAAAAATAAATTTATTTAAAATATATGATAATAAAAATCAAGAAACCAGACAAAACGGAATACGTCACAGTTTTTGAATACCTGTCACAGACACTCCCGTGACAGGTGTCAGGAGATCAGAGAGATCATTTGTGTCTGTTTTGTTTTGGTAATGACCACACCTCTGGCAGCTGTTGTTGGAGTGGTCATTTAACTTCCCCTATTTATTACTGCTTACCCCTTTTGGGGGTGCGGTTTATAGCTTCAGTTTCTGGACTCTGGGCTAGCTGGTTGTTGGATCTCGGTTGAGCTCCTGGTGCTGCCTTTGTTTCATGTGAAGTTAAGTGTTGTCTTCCCTATTTGTATTTTGTTTGTTGTATTTCCTTGTCTTTTGTATCTAGGCCTGAGGGAGACTCCTGTTTATCCTTATGGTGGAGGAATAGGTTGTCTCAAGTCCTGTCACTATACCAGGGCCCAACAGGGTGTGTTAGGGCTCTAGGTTCCTGTGTAAGAACTTTCCTACAATCATGGTCAGTTCATACTAATAGTTATTCAGGACTTGGATTAGGGTTGTTCTAGGAGGTGACCTTCTCCTTTACCTGAGTTTCCAGGCCTAGTCCCTATCCCCTTTCCTCCAGTGTTCGGTGTGGAGTTTCCCACCCACACCGCATCCGTGACAATACCTTATTGTCTTTGAAATGGCAGGAAGGATGCCAATCAGCCAGCATTGATATCGAGAGACTGTACACTCGTATCCCTACTGATGCGGGTGTACAGGTGGTGGGACATCAATTGCTTGCTTCTGGTACAGATCTGGGATTTAATAAATATATTTAGAAATTGTTGCTATTTGGTTGGAACATAATGCTTTTAAGTTTTGGATGGTCATGGTTCCGCCCGAGAAGGCAGGGACTGCGATGGGGATGTCAGTGGTGCCACTTTCGCTAACATGTTCCTGGCTGAATTTGAAGATGACAAGATTGATGATATAAAGAATCCATATGTACAATATATCAAGTTATATTTGAGATATACTGTACTTAAATGATAACAATTGTAATATGTTTTTTTACATCACAGTTTGGAGGTAATGCCCTACAGTTTCTAGATGTTGAAATAGAGATAAAAGAAGGAGTGATCCATACTAGTGAGTTTAGGAAGAATACAGTTACTAACTTCTTATTGAGATATGATAGTTACCACCCTGCATACATTAAACAATCCCTACCGTATGGTTGATTCTTACGACTCCTAAGGATTAACAGTAGCACTGAACAATTTGATTTACAAGCACAGCAACTGAGCTCCCGTCTAAGGAAGAGAGGATATCACCGTAATGGCTCGATGTCAGGATCAATATATGTTACTACAAACTAACAAAAACAAAAATAAATAAAAATAAAAAAAGTTTTACTTTTTCTTTCCAGTTTAGTCCTCTGGCGGATGCAATCAATACTTCTGTAAAGAAGAATTGGCACATAATAGCAAGTGATCCCCAGCTAAATAAGGTAGATAATCAGTCTCCACTGGTTAGTTTTAGATGCAGTAAGAACCTGCAAGATTTGTTAGTGAAGGGTAGGTTTGAGAGACAGTCTGAACGGGGACCAAACTGGCTAAGACGCATGATACCGGAGTGTCCAGTGTCGTTTTTGCAACAATTTATTAAAGGGATCATATGTAAGATTAGGTAATAGTGAATTATTTTTAAAGGCGTTTTTACCTATAAGACAAACTATGTAGTGTATGCTAATATATGCACATGTAGTTGTATGTAAGATTAGGTAATAGTGAATTCTTTATGTATAAATTACACCTCGTACCTCACTTATCAGTACACTCATGTACACTCACCTAAAGAATTATTAGGAACACCATACTAATACGGTGTTGGACCCCGTTTTGCCTTCAGAGCTGCCTTAATTCTACGTGGCATTGATTCAACAAGGTGCTGATAGCATTCTTTAGAAATGTTGCCCATATTGATAGGATAGCATCTTGCAGTTGATGGAGATTTAAGGGGTGCACATCCAGGGCACGAAGCTCCCGTTCCACCACATCCCAAAGATGCTCTATTGGGTTGATCTGGTGACTGTGGGGGCCATTTTAGTACAGTGAACTCATTGTCATGTTCAAGAAACCAATTTGAAATGATTCGAGCTTTGTGACATGGTGCATTATCCTGCTGGAAGTAGCCATCAGAGGATGGGTACATGGTGGTCATGAAGGGATGGACATGGTCAGAAACGATGCTCAGGTAACCCGTGGCATTTAAACAATGGCCAATTGGCACTAAGGGGCCTAAAGTGTGCCGAGAAAACATCCCCCACACCATTACACCACCACCACCACCAGCCTGCACAGTGGTAACAAGACATGATGGATACATGTTCTCATTCTGTTTACTCCAAATTCAGACTCAACAGAAATCGAGACTCATCAGACTAGGCAACATTTTTCCAGTCTTCAACAGTCCAATTTTGGCGAGCTCGTGCAAATTGTAGCCTCTTTTTCCTATTTGTAGTGGAGGTGAGTGGTACCCGGTGGGGTCTTCTGCTGTTGTAGCCCACCTTTCTTTCCCATTCTGACATTCAGTTTGGAGTTCAGGAGATTGTCTTGACCAGGACCACAACCCTACATGCATTGAAGCAACTGCCATGTGATTGGTTGACTAGATAATCGCATTAATGAGAAATAAAACAGGTGTTCCTAATAATTCTTTAGGTGAGTGTATATACTATATATCTGTACACACTGTATCTATTATACCTCATACCTCACATATCAGTATACTGATGTATATACTATATATCTGTACACACTGTATCTATTATATTATATAATAAATGCAATGTGTATAATATATATATATATATATATATATATATATAGCAATGTACTGATGTGAAAGGGACGAGGTATAATAGTTGCAGTGAGTACAGGTACAGTTGCAAGAAAAAGTATGTGAACCCTTTGGAATTATATGGATTTCTGCACAAATTGGTCATAAAATGTGATCTGATCTTCATCTAAGTCACAACAATAGACAATCACAGTCTGCTTAAACTTATAGCACACAAAGAATTAAATGTTACCATGTTTTATTGAACACACCATGTAAACATTCACAGTGCAGGTGGAAAATGTATGTGAACCCTTGGATTTAATAACTGGTTGAACCTCCTTTGGCAGCAATAACTTCAACCAAACGTTTCCTGTAGTTGCAGATCAGACATGCACAACGGTCAGGAGTAATTCTTGACCATTTCTCTTTGCAATATTCTTGGGATGTCTGGTGTGAATCGCTTTCTTGAGGTCATGCCACAGCATCTTAATCGGGTTGAGGTCAGGACTCTGACAGGGCAACTCCAGAAGGCGTATTTTCTTCTGTTTAAGTCATTCTGTTGTTGATTTAATTCTATGCTTTGGGCCGTTGTCCTGTTGCAACACCCATCCTCTGTTGAGCTTCAGCTGGTGGACAGATGGCCTTAATTTCTCCTGCAAAATGTCTTGATAAACTTGGGAATTCATTTTTCCTTCGATGATAGCAATCCATCCAGGCCCTGAGACAGCAAAGTAGCCCCAAACCATGATGCCCCCACCACCATACTTCACAGTTGGGGTGAGGTTTTGATGTTGGTGTGCTGTTCCTCTTTTTCTCCACACATAGTGTTGTGTGTTTCTTCCAAACAACTCAACTTTGTTTTCATCTGTCCACAGACTATTTTTCCAGTACTGCTGTGGAACATCCAGGTGCTCTTGTGCAAACTGTAAACATGCAGCAATGATTTTTTTTGGACAGTAGTGGCTTCCTCTGTGGTATCCTCCCATGAAATCCATTATTGTTTAGAGTTTTACGTATCGTAGATTCGCTAACAGAGATGTTAGCATATGCCAGAGACTTTTGTAAGTCTTTAGCTGACACTCTAGGATTCTTCTTCACCTCATTGAGCAGTCTGCGCTGTGCTCTTGCAGTAATTTTTACAGGACGGCCACTCCTAAGGAGAGTAGCAGCAGTGCTGAACTTTCACGATTTATAGACAATTTGTCTTACCGTGGACTGATGAACAGCAAGGCTTTTGGAGATACTTTTATAACCCTTTCCAGCATTATGCAAGTCAACAATTCTTAATCATAGGTCTTCTGAGTGCTCTTTTGTGCGAGGCATCATTCACATCAGGCAATGCTTCTTGTGAAAAGCAAACCCAGAACTGGTTTGTGTTTTTTATAGGGCAGGGCAGCTGTAACCAACACCTCCAATCTCATCTCATTGATTGGACTCCAGTTGGATGACACCTCACTCCAATTAGCTCTTGGAGATGTCATTAATCCAAGGGTTCACATACTTTTTCCACCTGCACTGTGAATGTTTACATGGGGTGTTCAATAAAAACATGGTAAAATGTAATTATTTGTGTGTTATTAGTTTAAGCAAACTGTGATTGTCTATTGTTGTGACTTAGATGAAGATCAGATCACATTTTATGACCAATTTGTGCAGAAATCCATATCATTCCAAAGGGTTCACATACTTTTTCTTGCAACTGTATATGTGGTCAGTTATACATTATGGTCACTGAGTGTACATTAGGTATTGGGGATTTTAGATAGTGTATTTAGTTATAATGTGACTCTTTTGAGCTAGTAGAATCAATAAGGCTTGAGGTATTACTTCTGAGTAGAAAATGGGAATAGGGGGCACATGAAGAGAAAAGGGAGGACCTTATTTTACCTACTCCATTCTATACTCAATAGAGAGCTTCTTTTGCAGTCAAGCAAGGTCCCGGCAACTGCACCTTCCTAATCTGGGAACTGCACAATTCTTTGTGTAGTTCTTTTGCTAGATGGTGCAGGACCTTTGATGACGTCGTCACATGTCCTTTCATTATCTGAGCCTCCAGACTGCACTAATGACAGGGACAATTGGACAGAAGCCTGTGTTGAATGTAATAAGGGAGTGTGGCTTTCATCCACTGCGGGGAACCCCCTCCCCTAGTGCCCCTATAGCAGCTGTGTGGTCTATATCCATGAAATGGGTTTATGCATTTTGATCAAAATGTGTACTAAGAACCATAACAGGGTTGGTTTACCTTCTGGCTACTTGACACCAATGTGTATGGAAGTTGACTTTATAGCATTTGCTAAGTAAGCTTGTGTTGATATTCCTTAATGTGCTATATTTCATAAGGCAAATCTTCTGTGCTGTCTGATTAGAGGTCCTGTCCACAATATGGTGTCACGGTGGGGAGTGGGGAAAACCCCCCACCATACAATGTAGAGAACAGGGATGCAAGTTAAATTTAGGGGGGCTATAAAAGTCCAGCCCAGCAAAGAAACCCCCCAGATGGGGATGGCACTGTTAATGGGGGATCTGGGGATGGCACTGTTATGGGGTGGAGGATCTGTGGATGGCACTGTTATGGGGGATCTGTGAATGGCATCCACAGTTCCCCCATCCTATAACAGTGGCATCCACAGTTCCCCCATCCTATAACAGTGGCATCCACAGTTCCCCCATCCTATAACAGTGCCATCCACAGAACCCCCCCATCCTATAACAGTGCCATCCACAGACCCCCCCACCCCATAACAATGCCATCCACAGACCCCCCTTAACAGTGCCATCCATAGACCCCCCACCTCATAACAGTGCCATCCACAGACCCCCCCCCTTAACAGTGTCATCCACAGACCCCCCATTGCCGCTCCAGGACAGTTATAAAATGTGTAATTCAATTAATAATGATTCATGCTGCCCCCTCTGTAGTATAACATTCAATATATCCTACTCACAGGGCTACTGTTATATTGTAATGCAGGCCGGCCGGGCAGACGAGCGGCAGCGTGACTGACTGACGTCACGTGCCTGCGCCGCCTGCTTCATTCATAAAGTAGGCCGGGCAGGCACGTGACGTAAGTCAGTCACGCTGCCGCTCATCTGCCCAGCCAGCCTGCATTACGATATAACAGTAGCCCTGTGAGTAGGATATATTGAATGTTATACTACAGAGGGGGCAGCATGGATCATTATTGATTGAATTACACATTTTATAACTGTACTGGAGCGGCAGGGCCGGAGCACAGTGAACGCACCGGCCCCCAGCTCCTCCTCCCAGTCCCTCCCCGCTGATACATCGCACCCTGCGATGCTGGAGCATGGCAGGCTGCGATGTCAAAAGGTGGCGGAACCGTTCCGGTGCATTCCGCCAGAAAAAAAGCCCTGTGTACCACACCACTTAGCATGTTCTCACTCCTCTCTGCTTACAAAGTAACGCTCATCAAAGGACTGAACTGATCTGATTTATCCCTCCTCTTTTTATACAGAGGGTGACACCAGCCCAATCTAGTGGTGGATATAATTATGGCCTTTTAACACCGTAATCAGCACAAACAGAAGAAATGCATACATTACATGAAAGCATAGTTTTACACGCCATTTCTGCAGTGCACCACTGCTCTACAGTGGGACGCTGTTACTGCACCTGCGCTAAAATCCCAACAGTTTGAATGCAGTGTATTTAAATGGAGGGAACATCACATGAAGGTGATTTGAAACCTCCATATGGACAGCGCAAAAGACTTGGCCAACAAGGGGGCATATCTTATGAAATATAGAAAATGGCACAGAATATCAACAAAGGCTTTATTAGTAAGTGCAATATAATCATCTTACAAACACATTGATCAAAGTAAACAGAACGTGGACAACCCCTTTAAGTTAATTTTTATGAATTTTACTAATCAGCAATAGGTCAATGTATAAAATGTGGTTGCACAGTCCATGTTATTTTTCCATAGATTTGGTCAGTATGAATGTGACTCTGTACCTCTGTAGGTCCTTGTGGCCTCTATGTCACTGATTTCCACAGATATCCAACTATGCTTGGCTAGAATCATGCAACGAGCAGCTTGCATATATGATGAACAGCTGAATAATGCAGGACTATGGTCCCCAGGTCACAGAGTGGTCTACATTCAGTAGTCCCAGTCCAAGCCCTCTTTAATGTCTATTTAAGGACCACTCAACTTTAATGGTAACAGCAGTAACAACAGCAGTACAATTGCGACTTCAGGGTCCTTTTACAGGTGCAGAGGATTGGGCCAATTATTGGGAATGAACACAAACGCTCTGTGCTGCCAATAATATGCAAAGTGAATAGGGATCAAACGATTACAATAATCATCATTCATTCTACATTCACTTTGTGTCGGGCTGCATGAAATGGTCCTTTAAATGAGTACAAATCAACAATATACACATTGATGGACACTCCTTTAAAGGTCCTTTTCACACACTTGATGCAAAGTGCCCCCCTCCCTTCCCCATTTCCCCTTCCCCTTCCCCTTCCCCTTCCCCTGTTTGGGTCTGTAATTGCCCGGTATAAAAGGGCTCTTACTAATACTAAAACTTATTCTCAAATAACATTCTTGTAATATTACTGTCCCTCTTCCGATCTGTTTGCTCAAATTGACTTAGATAAACCGGCTGCCATTAGGTCTCATGGTGCCCAATCTGGTACGACTGCTGATCTCTCCCACTCTGGACTGACACTTCCACAGACCACACTAACACAGCTAAGGCTCCCAAAGTCTCTTAGTCTCCTTACCTGTTCACTGTCTTATCTACCAACAAAAACACTTCAACATTTGTGTGCAGCACCACTCAGGCTCTTCAGGTCTCTCAATGTCTTCTGACCACAAGTTCATCTTACTGTGGGTGTACATGGGCCTACTTGCTATGCACAACCTCAGCAAGCCTTTGTGGCACTACATTCTATTACTTGAAGGGTCCAAGGGTCTGATTCAATACTGCAGACTGTGTATATAACCTTGCTCACATATTCCAATCTCTTCTCGGTGAAAGGTTTTGACTTTTAGGAGTTCTCCTCTTGAAGGGCCCCAAATATTTACCTCTATGGTGTACATACCCTTAGCTAATCACACTAACTTTGGTACTCTCCCATCAAGGTGTAAATTGCCTTAATAAGGATAAGGGTCATCCAAAGTCCCTTCAGATACAAGAATTACCACCGCTCCACATTTTATACACAATTTCAAATGCAGGAAAATAAGGCTACATCAAAAGCTAATACGACATATTTGTTTGTCTAATGAACCGCTTGTGGCCCATCTTGTAGCGCTATTACATCACAAAAACTTTCTGCCTTGTTTGCAGTATTTATTATTAAAACTTGATCTGTTTCAACTTAGTGAGTAAATGCCTTGGGATAGACGGCTTGAAGCAAGGAGAGAGGAAAAAAGACAGCCTGCTATTTGCATAATATTATACAAAGAATATTAACTTGGAAATGTCTGATCCCGCTGGAGATTTGGAGCACCCCTCAGTGTTTTTAAAGTTGGTAAATATTTAAATATCAGAAGCAACAAAGATTCACTTGCACATCGAGATCTGGAGTTGTAAAACATGAGAAATATGTGTTTTAGGATGGATAATTACTCTGCACAGCATGCACTAGTGACAGTATAGATACTGTATATAGACAGTGGCTCATTATATATATGGGTGATTCTAAAGGGGCCTTCCGGTATGGATTTGGAAGTTATCCCCATTGTCAGCTGTTTCAAAAAGCCACAATATTTGTGCCAGTGTGTTCTGTACTGCACAATTCCATACTTTTCATGGCACTGCAGCTTTGTCCCATTAATTTCCCCTTCAAGCAGTTAATCAGTGGAGATGCCAAGAGTGGGATGTCCACCACTCTAAGGGTGCATTCACAGGAACGGCTGTAGCCACATTGCAGACTGCAAACTACAGATCCACAAAACACGGGCAACGGCGGGGTGCAACGTTCATCATGTTGCAGAACCAGAACAGATCTTTCACCAGATGATTGCTTGTTCAACTGATGCTCAACTATGAACTAACTTCTATCTAAGGGTACTTTCACACTAGCGTTTTTCTTTTCCGGTACTGAGTTCCGTCACATGGGCTCAATACCGGAAAAAAACTGATCAGTTTTATCCTAATGCATTCTGAATCGAGAGAATTTTGTTCAGGATGCATCAGTTCAGTCCCTCTTACATTTTTTGGACAGAGAAAATACCATAGCATACTGATCACTTGCCGGAATGCCGGATCTGTCATTAATTTACATGCGCAGACCTTTAAAAATGCAACGAAATAAATAAATGCCGGGTCCGTTTTTCCAGATGACACCGGAGAGACGGATCTGGTATTTCAATGCATTTGTCAGACAGATCCACATCCGGATCCGTCTGGCAAATGGCATCAGTTTGCATCCGGATTGCCGGATACGGCAGGCAGTTCCGGTGATGGAATTGCCTGCCGGAATCCTCTGCCGCAAGTGTGAAAGTACCCTAATGTGTATGGTCACCTTTAAGAAAGAATAAAAAAGAAAGGTTCAGGGTGCTGCTACTAATACAAAGCTACAAAGTATTTTTGAAATAAACAGCACAATGCATTTTGGTACCTGAAGAAGGGGGATGATCACCTCCGAAAAACACATTGTACAGATTATATTGAATAAGCTATTTAACATTTTATTAGTAGCAGCACCCTGGACCCTGCTTCTTTATTTTTGGATTTCAATGAATATTGCAAGGACCTCCTCTGAGACTCACTGCCAGTGAGGGCCAGTTCGCATTGTTCGCCCGCGAACACATGCGGGCTGCCATCTTTTCTCACATATCCGGCGAGGCACAGGTAAGCCCTTACCTGTGCCTGTGCGCGAGTTGGTCTGAAATCAAATGCTGTCACCGGGAGCAGGCAGTTCCGAGAACAGCCCGATGAAGGCCCCCGGCGGCTGTTCTCGGAACTGCCTGCTCCCGCTGACCGCATGCAGCCTAGTTAGAAGGAAACAGGCTACAGAGCAGAGAGAGCTGAGCAAATTGATATATTTTGTAGGTAAATTACAACTTATTAATTTAAATTCCAGCTCCATCTGGGTTTAGGCATACTGTGTGACTGCAGATTGGAGTGGTATTAAAAAGCAGGAAGTGCTCAACCCCATATGCAGTGGTGCATCTATACCGGAGGGGGGGGGGGGCAGATCCTGCACTTGTGGTCCGCTGCTAATGGCAATCCCCAGCAAAAATGCATACAATGGAGGATGCCTACAGCGGACCACAAGTACCACAATGGACATCCTACACAGGATAGCAAATGTGTGGATGTGATAAACAGTAAAAATAATATAACAAAAACAAAGACAGGTGCACTCTGCGGTCTTACTAATCCTCATACTGGTGTAAAATTGAGAGATTAGCCAACATATCCTGCTTGG